>NW_010523484.1:0-3691 GCF_000687285.1 Phaethon lepturus | reverse complement strand
GCCGGGAAGGGCTGACACGGTTAAAATATTGATGTAGCCGCAAAAATCGTTCATTAAGGCAATTTAATCTTTGCTATTTAATGTCCTTTCAATTCATTTGGGGTAATTAAGATGCAGTTAAAGTGATTAAATTCTAATTACTTATGCTAGACAAAGAAATATTTGTCACAGTAGCATGGTTAGCTAAAGACCCAGCTAAAGAAATTTAGCATTTACTTTAAATGATATCACAGGAAAATCGGGTGCTTTCCCCTGATTGATCCACTTAGCAACGTATTCTGCAATGGTGATGTCAGCTGGCTCGAGTGGTTACAGATCCATCAGCACTGGAAGGTTGTGTAAACCCCAGCATCCCTAACTGTTGAGTCAGTGCTCCTTAGTGGGGTTCACTTTATTATTCCAGAGCAGCAAATTAAGGTCACTCATTTTGATACAGTGCACAGGAGTGGGGTCTTTACCATTCAGTCTCAGCTGGGATGTATATGTTGGCAGGCTGATGTCATTCTGTGAGCTTCCCGTATAGAAACATATTTTGATCTCTTTTCCACAAACAGAAGAGGAATATTGCCTGGGCTTGATGGCAGAGAAAGAAGGTACAGATCAAATGACCTCTGAGTAGATGGATACCCCTGCGCTCTAAATAGATGTAAATACGCTGGAGAGACAAGTGCCAAATGCTGAACGATGCCAGGAGCAATAAGAAATAATTTAGCGTGGGTTCAGACGTTTCAGAACAGCCCATACTCTCTTCAGTTGAAAGGGGAAAGTTTTGGGGAGCAACTGATGAACTGTCTCAGCCGTGAAGGCTTTCATCGCTGACATGGGAATGGCCTTGCCCTCCTGTGGGTTGAAGCTATTGCTATTTGCGGCATCGATGCTGCCACGGCGGGAGCACATGGCCACGAACTGCCCTGACGGGCAGAGGCTCCATCTCACGCAGCACCTTCCCGGAGGGATCTCGTCTCCCAGGCTCCTTCGAAGGCCTCAGGGCAGTGACGAGCAGGATGGGGCAGTGCCAGAGCAGGGGACCACCAAAGGGCGATGTGTTAGAGTGAATGGCACACAGCAGCCGTGGTTATTCATCCAGGTCAAACTGATTTGATTGCTTTTATGTGGTGAAGCCTGCCTGCAGGTAGGCTGTGTCTTACAGGCCCCTTATCTTGTTCTCATATTCCCCCAAATAAGAAGTTTTTGACAATTAGGAAAGATCTGTCACCTGCGTGTCTCTCTGCATGCTCCAGAGGTGTTATTCGCATGATAAGGATGGAGCTTATCACACTTTATTATGCATTATCATCACCATGAATTTACCATAAACTTTTGGCTACTTGCTTTCACTGAGCTGTTGTAGCCAGCGTGGTTAGGACTGCCTCTGACAGCCAAAGTCCTTAAGCAGTTTCAGCCTCCTATGGAAATCCTGCTGCCTTTTCCACCCAAAGGTAGAACCTCCTTCAGAAGAATATCCTCCAGGATATCCTCTAGCTTGTACCAGTAAAGAGTTTTCACTCTCTAAAAATGTTACTGGATATTTTGCGATGTTTCAAAACTAGAAGCAGATGCTTTAGAAAGAGTTTCCCGGTGTCTCAGTGGGTGCAATTCAGACTGTGTAAACTGTAAACTGTAGCTGAGGCAGGTCCCAGCCTTTATGGACCTGACACAACAGAGATTAGAAAGTACATGTAAGGAGAGAATCCCGAAAGGGTTTTTTATGTCCCTAAGACATGTCCTGTACACATGAGGTTGGGATAGCTAGAAGACTAGGCTTTGCAAGAGGAGGGGGAAAAGATGATCATCACAAAACTTTTGAGAACTCTCTCAAGTCAATCTAAAATACGTCTCCTCTCTCTCCTGTTGCGCATGCAGAAACGCAGGGCTTTTCTTGGCACTTCTTTGAGCTGGGCTGCATAATTTCTTGGGGTTTTCCCACTCATGGGAAGAGTGGCTGCTCTGAATCCACAGGAATAAAGCTGTTGGCTTGTAAGGTCCTCATTGCTTTCTGGGAATCTTGTACTGGAGTCTTTGAGAGAAGCATAAAGGAGTTGTTTTTTTCTCCTACCTGTCTGAAGCAAATATAATGCTCATGAATAGCAAGGGTGAGACAGTCCTGAAAGCTAAACCAGTCCAGTGAGGGGGGTGGTGGAGACCCCAGAGCTCAGTGCTGAGTTTACCTTCTGATGTGAAGCAACCAGAAATTGCCTCCTCAGGCAAGACAGAGCTGAGCCCGCAATCACGAGAGATCCCTAATCCTCTTTGTTCCCCAAAATGAACGTTTCAGCTAGAAAATGGGTTCCTACTGACTCCTCCTGTCCGTAGCGGCCAGCCCAACCTTCCAGCCACGGCACTAATTGGTGTCAAATAATGTGTCAAATGTGATGGACATTAGCATGGTGTCAATCTGCTCAAGGGGAGCTGAACCAAGACCACTGCCTCATCTCGTACAGGACACTCGGTGGCCATCAAGTAATAACGGCTTGTGGTCAGCAGCCATTATTCTGGGCCAGAACCGTAAATGTGACCTGTCACCTCAGGGTGAAAGGCCCCGTATCCCATCGCTGGTGGCAAGCACACGGTCTCCTCTCCATGTCAGCCAGGCCCTGTATTCAGCATGGCTGGAGATGTTATCGTGTGTGTGTCTCCCTGTTGCTGGTCTGGATCCGTTCTGGGTACAAACAGAGGGAAAAAGGGCTCCTGTAAGCAGAGCCTGACTGTGTGCCTCAGCTTCCCCCTCCACAGGGTGGGAAGACTCACGGCAAGGCACCGGTGGGACCGTGCACTTCCCTTCCAAGAGGAGCCATAACGCTGTGCTGTTGCGGGCACCCGGGCAGGCACGCTCCGCTCCTGCCGCCCTGCGTCCCTCCTCCCGTTCCAGCCACTTTGCACTGCCAAAAACCCGTCCGTGGCCACTGCCTGTGCCTGGCCCGGAGCTACGGGAACTGCTGCCGGGGGCTGGTGAGCGGCGTGGCCCTTCGGAGCTCATGTTGGTGTGCGTGCAAGGGCACGGCTCGCTCCGTGCCAGGTCTGAAACCCCCTGCATCCACCTTCTTCTTCCTCAGCGTCTGCCGCCTTTCCACCCTGCGTCTGCGAGCGCGCGCTCGGTGATGGCAGCGCGGTGGGCCGCCAGCTGAGCGCTGCCCCTCGCAGTGAGCGCGGTCCTTGCCTTCACAGCAAGCCACAGGCCTTGGGGGAGGTTTCGCCCCAAGCCCTGTGGGGCGAAATTTTCCATTTTTTCTGTTGGATTTTCCGCTGTCGTTCCCTCTGCTCTGGTGCCAATTCCCCAGAGAAGCAGCCAGCAAAACTTGTGGTGGTATTTCATGGTGTGCCCAAAACAGGAGAGCAGAAAGCAGGTTTCTTGAGAGTATTACTGATTTCATTCTTTGCTTCGGGTTTTTAGAAAGGAAAGTCAGTGTTGACCACATAGAGCTAGGCAGACGTGTGCGCACCGAGCGCTCCTGGAAATTGATTTATGGTAATCAAGGGTTTCTTCTTAGATTTTTAAAAAGAAATCCAGCCTCTAGGGATGAAAGACTAGATCAAGTGTCAGGGTTAACACCTGAGCTTACTGTAATCCTGACTTTTAGACTGACGGGACAGTGTAGTTCACATCACAGGTAGGCAAAATACCCTCTTCTCTGTCTCAACCTAAAGACGCAATTAGTGCGTTTCCACAGGGGACACGATCCTGCCTGCGCCT
>NW_010523483.1:0-17659 GCF_000687285.1 Phaethon lepturus | reverse complement strand
GGCGTCACATTGGCAAGCCTCCAGTCCCCCTCTCGTCTGGGTCTGTGCCAATTCTCGTCCCGTCCTATGCAGTATGGGCAGCTGTCTACTGGAAATCACACAGACACCAGCAACTAACTGTAAGAGGGTGACAGCTGCTTCTCATCTGAACTATTCCACCATCCGAAATACTGAAGACCTATTTCACCCGTCCGTAATGAGTTTCTTAAGCAATTTTGCACAGGAGCTACAAATAGTGAGTCAACAAACATGTTCTGCTGAGCTACAAGCCTACCCCATACTGGAAGGAAGTGTCCATCCCAAAGCACTGATTTTCAATAACAACTTTTCTGGTGCTTTGCTAGAATATTTTCACATCAAAGAGGAAATAGAGCTGTATCTAAACGGCAGGTATATTTAGCTTTTCTATGGTGATCCCACAACCAACATCTCTGCTTTTTGCATTGGGAAAGGTATATGTTTCTGTGGTATAATTCCTTATGTATGTATGGAGTCAGGATCAGTTCACAATGGAGTTCATGCAAACCTTATAAATTCAACCAAAAGGGGAGTGTAGGTGTCAAAATCAGAAATGCTATTGCACTAGACTTGCACAGAGCCTATGGTCAGTACGGCTGCCCAAAGTTTTAGATTTTCAGAAACAGCAGCTTGACTCACCACAGGGGACTCATATAAATGCTTTTAGAAACAGGCATAATAATCATCTTCTTAAACACTGGTTTGCAAATCATGCTGACTGGTTGACATAGAAACATCCCTGCAGCACCAAATAACAAAGATTGTATGATGCAATCGGCAGGTTTGATGTCTTCCTGTGCTGTACATGGTTGCAACCCATATGCATCCTCTACAACGTGCAATCCAATCCAAGATATTACACTAAAATAGTTAAGATACCTACTGATACTATATTGTATCAGCTTGAAAATGCTGGAATGGCCCGTATTTCCTATTTTGAGGACCAAATACTGGTGCTGCCGTACTCTAGAATGTGTGGACCGTGTGCCTTCATTTTATCACAGCACTGAACCAAACCTTGTTTTTGTATTCCGAAGGGTACTGCAAGCATGCAGCTAAGACCTTTCCATTTCTAATTAGATATGATGGAAAAGGTCATGAGACAGATGAGAAACCATATTCAATCAATACCGGACTGATTTTTTTCCCCCCACTGATTTTGGAGAGTGTTTCCATGGTTAGTAACACTCTGGGATACACAGAGAAAGAACAGTTAACTGATGTGCCTGTAAACATATTTATTTGGCATTTTGCTTCACTGAGCATAGAAGTCATCTGGCCAATCTTAATTTTTTTCTAAGGGACCATTACAAAAAGATCCCGTAACACAAAGGCAAAACAATCTGCAAATGCTCCCTTGAAATGTGGCCTTTCCTGCCTAGTTACAGAATGAAATCGATACACAGCTGCAGATTCGTTGACCTGCACATGAGATTGAAACTATAATATAAAAAAAATGAAATTCTTCCCTGATGATAGATTTTTCTCTATTTAGATACCACTAGTGGGAACAATATAATGACTGGAAGGATCTGCAGACCCCTGTATAATGTTAGAGAATGTCATTTTGAGAAAGGGCATATGTTCTCTACATCACTGCTCCTTAATCTTCTCAGATTTTCACAAAGAAATCATATTAATCAAATCTGCTTTCAGCTATATGAAAAGTGCAGTTTGAATGGTTCGCAGCTTAGGAAGAAATTGAATGTAGAAGGAAACCTTGGATAGAAATAAGCCCAGAACTTAAAATAACTTGCTGTTGTCAGTATCTCACTTCATGATTTTGAATAGCTGTGACAATTATGTATCAGAAGGCTCTGAAAATGCCCCATACTGTGGCTATGGAGTGGTCCATGAAGGCAATACAGGAGCAGAGGAATTGCCAGAAGAAATCAGACTGGTGAGCCATCTGCTACTGGCTTAAAAGCAAAATAATTAAATCCAACAAAAAATCCTACCCACAGATACATCAGCGAGGGGCAAAATTCTGCCTGGGATTGAACAGATGCGCTGCCCTCCCACCCCCTTTGAAAATCTGCTTGGGACTTTGAGGAAGATTTGGCTCTGTCTGAGGTGCAGGTTTTGTTCTGGTCTTGCTCCCTTCCCATTGCCCTGTTAGGGACAGAGGGGGCAGAGAGCGGGGACGTCCCTTCGGTTCCATGCCGCAGCGGGATGGGCATGGAGGGGAAAGCGGTCGGCAGTCTGTAATGACAGGGAGAAGCCAGCGTACTCCTCCATACACAGGGGCTGCCTTGGAGTCGTCATGCTTTTGTAAAGCTGGGTAGTCTTCCAGTGCTCCCTCTGACATGGAGCTGCCTCCTCATTTTGAGTTGTTCTGGAGGCAGCCTTAAATCTGTGGAAATATATTGTTTTATGAAACAGACCAAATAAAAGCCACAACACTTGTATGTGGTTTCTTTATTGCTATTAGTGTTTAGTGTTTATTTGGCACGACTGTTGTGTTTGGCACCGTTCAGACTACAGAGAAAGAGCTGTTCCCTGTGCCGGAATGCTGATGTTCTGGTGACCCGGTCTTGCTCCCATTGAAAGCACAGGGATCCTTGCTGCTGGCTTTGAATATGAAGAATATGGTGGACATGAAGGTGCTCCAGGAGCAGCACTCCTTTCTTCTCTGTTAAATTTGAATATCAGACTTGTAAGTAGATGACAACCATATCACAAAGTAAACTTTGAGATACAAATGACAGAATGTTGGTTCTGGCAATAGGATCTAAAGGGCAATTCTGTGTCATTTAAAACAAAGGTAATGGCATTTCTTTTGAAGGCAAAGTATATTTAATTCTAGAAAAAAATGCAAATAGAAAAGAGGCACCAATCTAATGAGAATTATATTTTAAACTGGTGCCAGAAAAACAGGATATTCTTGAGGTCTTTCTGAACATGTCTACTTCTGTCTGGACTCTGGAGAAAATTCTACTAATAGCAAAGGCATGACATTAGATTACAACCACAAAATTGCAGTCTTAAGACTGTAATGAAAATGGGTTAAGTCTGTACCATTTCCTATTCCTATTATAATCCCTGCCATAAGAATAGCCTTTCCTGGAATTATTGAAAAGGAAAGTCTCCCTTGCTTGTAAATGTAATTTCATTTTTCCTCTCACTGTATTTGTACAGATAGCTGAAACTGTTTAGCTTACCATTTTTGAGAATGCTATCCAAATCTGAGCGTGGTTTCTATAAAAGGAATCTAGCATGGACTAATGATTATTATACTGTGGTATTTGAAATCAGGAGTGCTTAGTTATGTACAGACACATGGTAAAGTCAAACTTCTAAGGAGAAATGAGAAATGAGATTTGTAGTCTATGGGGCTTGCAGATGCTCAGGATCCAGGTATAAGAACTCTGCTCTGGTTGCTGTTGGTATTGACTATGCGTATCTCATGGCATTCCTAGCGCTTGACAGGAAGACAGCCTTCAGATTTTTTTGCTAGGTGGGATATGATGGATCTCAGTAAAGTGGGGAAATACATCTGTGCTCAAAAAGCTAATTCTACAAGAACTTGATCTTTTTTTCTCTTTCAGTAAGTCCCAATTCTCATGCTGGTGAGAGTGGAGATACTTATTGTAGTTAAGGCAAAAGGTTTCCAACACACAGTCTGTAGATGGGTGTTAAGTAGCATGACTGGGGAGCAGGAGAGGCTGTGGGCCTCAGAAATATAGTGATGGGGACCAGCATGCCAGTGCTATTCATTGGGTCCGTACTGATTCCCTGCTCATATGGAGGTGTCTTCACAATGACATCAGTCAGGAGTGAGTCGTGACAGGGAGAAGACTCATATTGTGTGTCCAACATAGCTGATAGGGGTATGTGCCATTAATAGGCCTCTTTTGAGACAGGTGGGCTTTGCTGTGCATGCTGCATATGTGTGCCTGCAGAAGCGTTGAGTTAGGTCCTGTGGCCTGCCTTTGCGGGGAGCCTGGGCACTGCTCACTGACAGCACTGTTTGCTTTGAAACACTCAGACATAAATGACTCGCTATGAGATGTTGGAAGTTATGCAGGTTGGTGCAGCATTCAGCGATCTAACAGCCTCTACCTCAGTGAAGGGAAAAAAAAGAGAAATTTTTCACTGCAAAGAGAGGAGCATGCTGCTTAGATTGTCTTTTTGATGTTATTGGAAATCAGCCTATCTAGAAATTGCAGTAGACAATCCAAGGTGAGCTATGATGTTTTAAAAGCACCGATTGAAGGACATGATGAAGCTTGCTAGCATAGAGTCAGGCTTTCTGGCATGTTAAAATCAGTGGCTGAAAGTATGGAAAAAAACACCTAATTTGGAGGAAAAAAAAATATTTTAGAATTATTTCTATTATTTTTATGTTATTATTTCTATTTTTGCTAGATCTTCGATCATTGACTTTGAATGGACAGCTAATATGTGAAGGTCTCTGGTGTCCTTCAGCAGACTAACAGTAGAGGTAACTTAGGAGGAAACCGCTATCAACTTGGAGCTTGTGATTCAGTCTTACTTGACTCTTCACTTTGCTTTTTGCCCAGACAAGTGGTTGGGAGTTGAAGCTGACTCTTTTTAGACTTGTACTGAACACAACACATCCTCTACTGGCAGCAGTGGAGGGAGACTGAACTCATCCAGGTGCCATATCTTTCCAATCCCTTTGTTTTGTGAGGGTGTTGGTGAAGAGTGAAGGGTTTGGGACATTCTTATTCCAGGTATATCATAGTGTAGTGTAGTGTGTATATATAGATTCACCAGTTAAACTGACAGTTCCCCCAGGAAAAGTATAATCATAAGAGATTGTTATGTCTCTGCATGCTCCCATTCTGGACTCACTTTAGCTATTTCTGTAGCACCAATGACTTGTTAAAGAAATAAAACTGTGTGTTCATTTCCTTCCTTGATGCAGCACTTGCCTCTTCATAGCCTAGCATGAACTTCCAGCTACTTGGCCATTTTATCTGTCATGTAGGGACAGAAGAGGGAGTTGGCTAGTGCGAGTATGCTTCAGAAGATTTTGAGCTCACCTATGTGGAGAAGTGAGACAGACATAAATCCAGAGGAGAAGAAGGTAACATGGCCAGTCTTGAAGTCCTGTGTCGTTAGGCACAGGAAGGGTGCCAAACACGATCTGGGTTGTGGTTTTTGGAAAGTCTGCTCCTTATGGTAAGATGGACTAAAAAGTTGATATTCATGAAGCGTAGAGGCTGGTCCCCCTGACATTTTCAGACAGAAGGTTATAAAATTTAAACCGGTGTATATATTCCTTTGCAATTCAGAATGGAAATATGAAATTGTTGTTATGGATAGCCAAATACAGTCTATTTAACAAGAGAATCAGATACAGATCCATTCATGACTTCTAACTTTCCTGTGTCTCTGGAAGGCCTTCCTCCCAAGCAACTATTTGATGGAAGTACATAGTAGGTAGAGGTCACTTTGTATCTGGTGTCTGTCTTGTGCTTTTTCTCCAAGGAACTGGTATTAATCAGTGTCAGATGCAGGATACTGTGCTGACAATGTCTTTGCTCTGACTCAGTGGTGTACTGAGGTTATACTCTATGTATTTCAGTTTCCATACCAACTGCTTGACTGACGACTTTTGGGAAATGTTTGCTGCAGACACTGAAACCTGAGAATCACTTAAATAAACTTTATAGATCTCACATTTTATAAATTTCTGCTTGTCTCCTCATCCTAGTCTTCTTTCCTGCCTACTTTTTTATTCCCTCCATTGCATCCTCTAAAATGCCAGGTGTCTTGCTCTTTCTCCAGATACATTCCTGAATGTTGATTATGTTTTCTTGCCTCTCCTTTTCCTTCTCAATAAAGAATTCACTTGTATCGCTTGATCCAGCAGGCCACCTACCTTGGCAAATATTACATTAGGTTGTTGTCCTTGGTATTCTTGGACTTCACCAGAACTAGGATTAATTCTTGTTCTTCCGTGTACCCACTAAACCACAGTACCGTTAGAACATGGTTTTTTCTGTATTCAGTAGCTTATAAAAAGAGCAGCATATTGCCCTATTCTAAGCGCTAAAACATACTGTATTTTGAATGGCTGGTTACAATTCCTCTTTGTCACAGGTGGCTAGGTTTGTAAAAGGTGAGCAAAAAGCATTGTAAGCCTATTGAAATTATTGCACTTTGAAAAGAACAGTTAGTATAATCTCTGTCTGTCTGTTGCAGAATGGTTGAGTGTCTAGAAACATTACGGCATTTCTTATATAATTAATGAAAGTTGAAAATAGAAAGAAATCATGCAGTCTAGATGAGGCATTTGTAACAAGGGTCAGAGTATCAAGATGGGACTAGGTCTGACTGGAAAATACCCACATCTGGGTAAAAGGGGAAAACCAAATATTTTGACCCTAAACAAAGAAATTTTTTGAAATTCAAAACTCAAATATGCAGTTAGGGACTTGATACCATTTCTGGTTGGGTTTCTTGTTGGCCTGTCATTCTGTATTGCTCAGTTTATTTATTCCATGGTATGCTATCTCTTGCTGATCCATCAAGCCTGAAAACCAGGCTTATGAGGGCTGTTGGGGGACAATGATGAAAAGCTTGAAGTTTTTGTTAAGAACTAGATACTCTAATTTCTTGGAAAAAACATAGGAAGATAAATTTGTATGGCTCTATGTAAACCCTAATTGAGACCAGTTTTCTACAATCCTAATAGACATTGTGATTTTTGTTTTCTTCAGACGTGTCACGGCATGCTAAAGTAAATTACTGGAGGAAGAATACATAAGAGGCAAGAAAAATGTTTTGGTTATTATGCCATCTGTCCATTGCTAGCTGACTGCTGAGGCAGTGGAAATGGAAATTAATATAATATAGTTTCTGTAATCTTCTTAAATCTCAAATTAAATTAACAACAGGATTGGCACTTTTAGACTGAGTTGATGGCTGTGATTATGGTTCCTTCTTGCCTTCTCTAGTTTCATTTATTGTTAGTTGCTATTATATGTTCATTAAAAAGTAATTTAATAAATCATGGGATTTCCTGCCTGTAAAAAAATTATCAGAATGAAGAGTGATGGCAATGGTTGGGGAATATGCTGAAATTTGGTAAGCCTTTGTGAAGGAAAAGTAGGACAGAAAACCCTTACTATTTAATTAAAAGCTATTTAGTATAATTGTGCTTTCCTCTACTCTCCATAAGTAAGTGAAGCAGGATTTGAGGCATCTTCTGGGTTCTAACCCTGTCTCTGCTGTGGGTGAGTGTGTAAAGGTCATGTGGCAATATTTTTGGGAATCAGTGCTGATGAATCTGTTGGTTATTCAGACAGAAAGATAACTGAGCAATATCATGACACTGGGGACAGGAATTCACAATTCTCTTACACAGGTGAGTATTGAGGACTGTACTGAAATGATTTTAAGGAATCACTGACTGATTAATTTAAAAATATCAGAGGCCTCTGAGTATCCAAATACAGACTCTGAAATTCATTATGGCATGGACGTATGTGAAGCCATTCAGGACCAGGTGTTTTTTAGTGGCCTTTCTGTACTGTTTGAATACCTCTATTCAACTTGCTTAAAAGGTCTCCAATCACACAGTGAGAGTGAGGAATGCACACAGAGAGGTGGAGGAAGCAATGAAAGTTTGGTGAGGGGGAATGGGGGGAGCCTGAGAGAAAAAGAGAGAGATTGTTCAGACAGGCGGAGAGCATATGAGCAATAACTGGGACTGTGTTTATACTGTCATGTTAGCTTAGGATTCAAGGTCACACTCAATGGTTTCCTCATTGCTTACACATTAACGTTCACCTTGGCCTTACTGGCTCTCAGGCAGAGCTCGGATCTGACCATGAACACAGCTGCATACACACTCTGCAAAAGCCTAACAATTTTGAGGTCTAGGGAAGAGTCAAAGTTTATGTGGAGAGAGCTGAAAGAGGCAGCCTGATGAGGGATGAAGTGAGATAAATGATGGAGTGCTGGACAAGGAAGGGTTAAGCTCAGGGAGATTCAAGAGAAAGCAGGATGGTAGCCAGGACAGCCTGGGAAACAAAAGAGGCTGTTGTCTTCTGCAATGGGGACTGTGTCAAGAGATTTTCCCTTAACTTTACTGAGATATAGAACAACAGGAACCACCCTTTTCATATGGTAAGTTGGCATGAAGCATGGCGAGACCTACTGATGGTGGTCATCTTCTCCGACAGCTCCTCTGGTCAGCACACAGCCCAGGGCACTACCTGCCCAAGGAAACTTGTGTTTCCCATCAGCAGTGGAGAGAAATTCTCAGCATAAAGATGAAACAACAGCAACAATTTTCTTTCCTGGAAACCAAAATAAATAATTCCAGTTCATACAGTATCTCTTTAAAACAGATAAATATTTCTTAGTAAGAGCCATAGAACAAGGAATTAACATAACTCTGAGCACTCTCCGAGGACAGCGCAGCCTTCAGAGCCAGAGAACACACCTACACTGAGTATGATGTGTGCTTGTGTGACTCAAAGATAATATTTACAGCTGTGGTGGTTCGGTTCCTCAGAGCATGCCATGAGCCTTCCTTTCACACTATATTATCCTAGACTGCATTGTTCTGTAAGGGAGACACTGCGTCTGGCTCCCTTTGGAGAATGCTGGGAAGCCAGAAAATGTGCATGTGGTACTGACTCCTACAGGATCGCTCATATTCATCTTGGAGATGGCAGGCTCATTGCAGCTAATAATTCCTCTTTCAAAACCTGGCTCCTCACCATCTTCATAAACCCCGAAGCAAATATAATAGTACCCTCAGGCCCTCAAGAATGCTCATGCAACAGGAATTTGGCATGTTCCAAATGTGATTCATAGGCTTATTTATTACTTTGTGCCCCCTAAAAAATCAACAGGAGAGGTCCAGGTACACTGCATACATGAGTTTGATGAGGAAATATGTTTGCCTGATGTGGAGGACCTGACATGTCTGGTAAACTTGGAATTGAAGGAGCTGGTGAAGAAGCAGTTGAGAGTGCCCATGGGGAAGAAGAATTAGGAATAGTTAAAGTTTATATGGAGATAGGCGGACCAACTGGAGGATAGACTGAGATAAATGATGGAATAATAATTAGAAATAAGAAGATTTTGAGATTTCAGAGCATCGAGCAAGGAACAGCAGTCAGATAGCCTCTGCAGTCAGGGGCAAGCACCATGGTTGCCTACTGAAGTTACATGGCAGGAGGAGAGAAAAGATCCCTGTGGTGGTTAGCACTCAGTGGCCGTAGTTGTGGTATCTAAGCTTTGTGTGTTAGCTGACTTCTCAAATTTACAGTGGCTGAACAAACCACCAAGTCAGAGTATCCAGGCGTTTGCCTATCAAGTGCAGAGGGCAAATTCTCGAAAACAGTATAGACTGTTCTCATGTTGCAATATTTTCCAATTCTAGTACTTATTTTGTCTATTATTATTTCATGAAATGTATTAAAGAGGATTCTACAAGCCTGAATCATGACTCAGGATGTACTAGATGCAGTAAAAATAGATGGTTTTTATCTTCAGGATAGTCAAAATATATGACAGGAGACTACATAAGGAAACAAACACAAGAAACAGTGAGATACGTGATTAATAAGGTAGACACATACAACCTTTAGGCTGTAGGTTTAGTCACTTACAGACATATCATCTAAGAGACCATTTTAGCCTTTCACTGTTCTGCATCTGTTTCAATGGAAGGTATTGGTTAGAAGATGCATCTTCTTCAGAGAAAAGTCACAATAAAAAAGGTATCTTTCCTTCCTGGAAATTGAAATGGCTTCAACACTGACAAGTCAAAACTTAGCCTTCAGTGGTTTTTACCTTATTCACATACTGCCTGTCTGACTTATCCACTTGAAGACGTCTGCACAATACACAGGAGGAGTTGTTTAAAAAGATTTCAGATCAGACATGGGGAATAAGAAATAGGTGTAATGGTAAAAGTTCTTAGCAAAATGGAGTGCTGGATAAAAGGTGCGCAGTGAAAAAAACCCAGAAATAGAGTCATAAAAGGAAAGGTAGTCTTGGAAAGGAGGCCTTAAAAGTGATTCTAAAGAAGATAGGAATCTTCAGAGGTCATTTGGGGTAAACAGAAGTAACATGATCCTTGTAGCAGAGAGAATTATATATCCAGCAAATACAATTCACGGTCTTTTTAAGGACCTGCATAATAATTTGCCGGTAAGAGAGAAACATTTCTTATCACTATGTGGCCATTCAAACCATGATAACATACTGGCACCCTGTGCATGTTATGGGATTGCTTCTTGGTGGATACTGAATAATTACTCTTACCACTGGAGAGATTAATGGCATGAAAATTAAGCTTCTCTAAATGCAATCTTGATTATTAGGAGTCTGAGTGTGTTGCTGGGAATGCATTGCTCAAGTGTTCAAAAAAGTGCACAGTATGTACTGCATTATCAGTATTTTAAAAGTTAAGAGTTTGACAGGAATTTCAGCATTAAACATAATCCCATACAAAACACTCTCCAGGAGCTAATCTATTGCCATTTCTTGTTTATATAACTAGATCAACCATAATGAATTAATAAAAATACATGGTAACTCTTGATGCACTTAGCAAAGCATGTACCACTAACACATCCTTTAAATGCCTACTGGCTTATACAACATACTTATTTTGCCCACTGCCTAGGCTTCTTGGAAGTAGTGTCTTATTTTGGTACTTAGCTCAGGCACAGAGTTTCGTGGATGTACCTCTCCCATGCCCAGATTAGGTGCTGGGACAGTAGTGTTGCTTCTGCACCCAGCCCAGACTGGACTTTTCATCCCGGTAGATCTGGAGTGCCTTTGTGCAGAGTCAAGGATCTGCAAACACCAAGCAGAGACACAGATTTAGTACTTTCTCCCTCAGTGTCAGACCTTCTGCACCTCATACTGGCCATTACTGACCTGCTTCCACACCTCCTTATACCGTGAGAGGGAGT
Organism: Phaethon lepturus; assembly: GCF_000687285.1. Taxonomy (NCBI): domain Eukaryota; kingdom Metazoa; phylum Chordata; class Aves; order Phaethontiformes; family Phaethontidae; genus Phaethon; species Phaethon lepturus. The sequence goes on along the minus strand of NW_010523483.1, from coordinate 6,728 downwards.
TGTGGCTTCCTATGCAGCGCTGAGTGAGGACACAGTGCCTGCACAGATGAGGTGGTGTGCCCCAGCCCCTCTTGGAGCAGGGACCACATTGCATATTGAGCAGGACTCTCAGACTTCCAGTCCTTGGGAGATTTCCATGCTTTACCTTCTCAGCACATGCTTTTCTTGTTGTTGGAGTGATGCTTTCTGACAACTGTTTCTCCATACAAAGCTACAGATACCTTAATGACCAGTTCTCAGCAAGACACGATGCAGGGGCATTTTTGACGTGGGTTGAATGAGCTCTCAACTTGCTCAGGACAAGCTTACGAGCTCTGTGTCAGCACTGTCAAGTTACACTTATTCTGGATCTGTGGTTAACTAGCTCTAGTTTCCTAGATTTTTCCATTACCTATGGTATCCTGGACCTCTTTCAGTTCAGACAATGGAGTATTAATGAAGGTCCTTCTTCTGTAATTTGCATTAAAAATGAAACAAACTTTTTTAAAGGAAAATACATACTTTTCGCTCTTGCATTCATAAAAGAGGAAGGGGTAAGACCCACATTTAAAAAATAATAATGAAGAGCAGAAAAAAATAACCATGGAAAAATCAACTCTGAAGTCATTTGGGAGGAAGAGAGAACAGGGCAGAAATATCCTGCTGTAACTGTTCTATGGCAGCATACAACTGGAAAAAAGGGTTCTTTTAGTTAACATTTGTTGTTAACTAAACACATTAGTTAACTAATAAACATCAGTTTATTAGTTAAATGTTAACTAATAAACATCACTTGCCCAATGTTTAACTAATCCTTTTAACAAAGTTTTGCAATGACAGTTCATTTTTTTGATTTTAAATGGCAAACATCTAAAGAGGTTTACATTAAGAACAAGGAAGTGAATTTACAGGACAAAGCACGTCCCTGGGTGGAGTCTTGCCATTGCTGTTCTGTGAACTTACTCTGATAGTGAATTTGTCCCAGATAAAGAGCAGCAAATCCCCATGATTCTTTCACAAATGGCGTCATCAGATTTTTTCATGTAAAAGCTAGTCATTAAAAGATTTTAAATCCCAATTAATAATGAAAAGCCTGCACTAATATGGCTTTACTTTCATGAGACAATTACGAAACAACTGCTTAGCCTTTTAATTGCAAGTGAAAAAAGATAGGGAAATTTTCAGCCTTGAAAGTTTTGAACAGCAAGTACAACATGGTTTTATTTTTGAGAAGTGGGAGGCTGCTATGAGACACAACGTGCAGGAACAGTAGCTAAAGGGACCTTGCAAGAGCAGTTGACATGCCTATGTGAGGGACCTGCTTGTCAGAAAAGTTATTTGTACTTGTCCAAAATGATAGTGATCTGCCAATTAAACAAAAAGGATTAGAGCTTTACTTTTGATTTCATTACAGGAAAAAAGAAAGGATTTTAAGCTCAGAAACATGCCAAATTTCCTTTAAAGTAGCCGTTGGTACAAAATGAGAAGTTGTAACTTGAAGTCCCTATTTGGTAAAACAACCTGATTTTCAATTTAAGAGTAAATTTTTGAAACTGTAGATGTTTATACACAAATTGTGCTGGGTACATGCTGAGAAGTCTTTGGAAAGACAGGAAGAAGATATTGATGAGCATGTATGAAAGCAAGGTACTCACAAAGCTTGTACTCTCATGTCTCATGAACATACACATTTTCTTTTACATTTCAGAAATATGTTGGTTTAGTAAGAAATTCACCACTTGATTGTGTCCTGGGAATTCACAAGATTGTTGCAAAATGCAACTTGCTTTCTTTAATTAAAAAAAAACCCAAACTGATTAAAGCTAACACTATGGGAGAGACATTTCAATTTCTGCTGTAGCACCTCTTCTCTTGCTATTCCTATCTGTCATTGCAATTCTTTGGCGCAATAATGCTGAGAGTAGATGAGGGCATCTTTCAGAGCTGTTCCCAAAACCAGCAGAGGTAAAACCTCTAGATCTACGTACTTCTTCAAATGGCTTTTCAAATGGCTCACAGTGATGCTGAGCTTTCTGCCTGCAGCTCATTCAAGCTGTAGAACACTTCTACACAATGGGGGTTTTTTTCTCTGCCAGCACAAGGTAGGTCTCTCAGTTTCCTGGATTACAGCAGTTATTAGAGTGCTGCGGGAGTCAGGAGCCCATCTGTCCTGAGGGAAGGGTAAAATGTGGTCACTGTAATTATATACACAGTCTTGAACAATTACGTAAAACCACGTGGGAATGGAAAATGGTGATAACGTGGTAAAGGGCCACAAACACACAAGGTTAACAAGTGATGCCATGCATGCTTCCCCTTTCTTTTCTTTTCATCATATGCAAGTTGGTTGCAATTTCCAGGTAAGTTTAAGTTCGGACTCCAGTGTAAACTCTCTTCTCAATACGGTTTATGCAAACAATTCTGCTATGGGCTGTCTACAGCCTACAGCACACTGAGTAAGTGCAAGAGAGCCATTTTACATTTTGGATGACTGGTGTTACAATCCTCCAGTTCCTGATCTGGGGCTGCCACACTGGCAGTCTCTGCTCCATAGATCATCCTTAATTGTCACATAAACAGAAGGCAGGTAGTGGAGAAGGCAGACTGGAAGGCTGTAATACTGATCACACAAAATATGGAAAAAACCAGTTATAAAACATGTAATTTTCCATGAAAGCAGTGTCTGGCAGTGAGATCATAAAAGGGTGGGTTTTTTTACCCTAACAAGGATTAGCAGTACTTTGTTCTGTTCGTTCTGTTCCTCATCTGTCATGATTCTTGCTTCTTCCTGATTATTTTTTCAAAATCCTGTGATGGGTTGAATGTCACCCCAGTTCTTATGACTGTATTTATTACCATCAGCCTCAATATTTTTAGATAACATACTATTACAACTGAGTTATTTCTGCATTCAGTGGCTTTTTCTGTTTCAATAATTTTGTTTTGCTCCTTACAGTGGCTGTTTTCCAATTCTCTGAACATCCCTGTATTTGATGGCACTCCATTTAGATAACTACACAATCATTCCACATCTCACTGGGATGGCAAATCTTTGGAAATTCTGAGTTAGCACTGCCTGCAGGATTAACACATGAAAGAGATGCCAGGCTCTCTGTGAGTGAAAGGAAAACATCTACCATCCGTCTCCTGAATGTTGTCCAGCACCTTGTACTCTTGGGGGTATAAGACAATATCTTAAATCCCAAGTAACATTCTACCTCAATTTGCACCGACATAGCGCTACCAGAGGTGATTCATTTCCATTACTATCAGTGATAATAACCCAGTTAGGTATGATGGTCCAGGTTCTTATTTAAGTCAAGGGCTATTACATGGCAGAATGGGGTGAAGTGTCCAGGTTGTAATTAAGAATAATTCCCCAGCTGCCAAAGAACTGTCTGGAGTCTGGTGCTGGGAGACAGTGTAACAGTCCCTTACGGTATTTTCTGTGCTGTCTCTCGTGCTCCAAATATCAGACAGTGATTTTTTTATCTTAAAGAAATGAAAAAAGCCCTCAAAATTTGAAGTTTGCTCAATACTGTGTTCATTTTGTGTGTATATATGTAATGTGAGTTATCTCTAGTAATTTCTGACAAATCTGAAATGCCTACATCAGTACATTGACCATCAATAAATGAGAAGTGACAGTAAATATATGGTTGGCTGCTCCATGTATTTCTGAACAATATTGCTATAGTTAAGACTGGAAAAATGCAGGACAAGAGGGCAAGAATTTTTGATGGGAAAACATCTCTAGAATTTTATTTATTCTTTAAATTGTCTTTTGATTAACTTTGTAGATCACTATGTTCCTCGTGTGGGTTAGTCATTATTTAATTAGAAGATAGAGACAAAGAAGAATCCTGTTTATAACTCTTAATCTACTTAAGTTATTATCTAACCAGCAGTCCTGAGAGAATATTCAACATATTGAACTGATTCATGCATGCTTCATTAATTTTTTATATCTTAACTCTACATAATCATTCCCAGCTCTGTCATGGTTATCATGGTGGAATTTCCACTGAAGTCAATGAACTCTGAGTGTAAATTGACTGCAAAATAGTGACTGGGACAAATTCTCTCTTTATCTGAAACCTTTGAAATGCCACTGGCTTGAGTGGAATTGCTGGAGACATGACTGAATTTTGTTTAATTTTCTGGTATTTATTCAAGTTAGTGCCTTGAAGACCTGGAGTTCTCTCATTTAACTTTAATATTTTGAACTGAACTTGACAAATACTGATAAAAATAATGCTTTTAGGGTTTGGTTGAAAAGCCTTTTTGTGACAACCTGAAAGATTTCTGTTAACATCAGCAAGCTCTTGACTGGGGTTTAGTGGTCATAGAGGAAAGGTAATTGAAAACATCAGTCAACTAATAGGCTGCTTGAGAAATGGTAATTTTTTTCATGGATTTTTAAAAATACAGCTAAAAGTTTATTGCATTCAGATTTGTGCAAAATGCAGCCATTTAAAATATATATGAAATGAAGTAATATAATTTTGTTTCATTCCAGGTTCAGGCCACATTTTCTGACCTTTTCTCACTAGCATAAAAGGAAAATAAGAGGAGAAGAAGGAGAGACCTAGAGCAGTCAAGACTTCTATTCACCCTCAAAAAGGGGAAATATTTGAAATTAATTTATTCCATCAGACTCTTCCTTCCTTACTTCCCTCCTCTTTTTCTTTTTCTTTCCTCTCTCCCTCTTTCCATCCCTTCTTCTTTCCTTCCTAAAGGATTAGGTTTAAGGAAAATTAAGGTTTAAAGGAAAATTTTTAGCACAGGGTTTGCAATTAGAGCACTTTCCAGCACAATGTGGCATCCTACACAGTCAACAGAGAAGAGCAATTACAATGTCTACAACAACCACCTATCATGGGATTTGTTTAATCTAATTTTAGCTGCATAAAGTTTAGGTTTCTAGTCAAGATAATAATTTAGGCTCTTTTTATAAGCAATGTAAGGATTTAAGTGCTTTCATTTGAATTTCCAATTTATGTTGATATCTCTCCCACAAAGAATTGAGCTGCCATAGGGATGTTCTTTCTCTCTGTGTACAGTCTAGCTGACCAGTTTAGACCAAATATTTGTCTTTTGAAGGTGGTTAATGATAGCCAAGTGAATGACAGCTAAGCTGAATATGGCCATGAGCACTTCCATTTGAGATATCAGAAGACCCATTAATTTCCCTCTAAAGCAGGTTCAGTTTTTCAGGTATGAAAGAGGGATGGTGGATCACATTGTGGTCTGCACAGTGTTTCAGATTATTCTGGTGAGGAACCAATCATCTTTTTTTAACTAGCACTGTAGAAATATTAGAGACCAATTTTTATAAGGAGAAAGTGTATTTTGCACCTTTTTTGTGTATGTCCTCTTCACACTGTCACTTAGCTTTCATGCATAGAAGAATCTATGCTTTTTGACTTCCACAGATCTTCACTGTGGAGTTATTTTGAACTCCACTTTGATTTTACATCTTATCTACACACGAACTTTGCTTACCTGACGTTAGTGATGCTGTAATTTCAGGATTATTGACCCAGCCAGAGATAGCGATAAGAGGATCCCACATTCATTCAGTTCACTGTCTTCCAAGGAGGGTGCTGGCTGAGTCACTTGTATACTAACAATTCTGCCATCATTTTCCACAAGACTGCCTCTTTATGCTCAGAAGACCTGACGAGTGCCATCACAGTTCATCATTTGGGGAGAACTGTAGAGGCTTTCTGGAGTTGTAAAGTCACTTGCCATGGCCCCAGAATTCCCAGCCATAGGTGAGCATGAACACAGTACCAGAGAGGACCAACTACTTAACAAAGGCTTTGTATAATGTGGGTAGTCAGAGCAAAATGAAGACTTTATTTCAGGATCAACACACTTTTTTACAGGTTCCTGTTGCCATAAGAGGTCCCCAGCTTGTTCTAGTTATGCTACTTATTTCCAGTTGCACAGAATGATTGTAGTTAGAGGCTGACAGTTCTCCTGCATCCTTTTTCAGGAGCAATGTTAAAATGTTATTCCTGCTTTCTGAAAGTAATGAACTGTACTCCTGTGCCTTCAAGAAGGGAATCTTAAAGGCGCAGGAGCAGGCGGTCCCCATGTGCCCTAAGACAAGCTGGTGGCAAACATGACCGGCCTGGCTGAACAGGGAGCTTTTGCTGGGACTCAGGGAAAAAAGGAGAGTTTATCATCTTTGCCAGAAGGGTCAGGAAACTCAAGAAGAGTACAAGGATCTCATTAGGTCAAGCAGAGACAAAATTAGAAAAGCAAAAGCCCAGCTAAAAGTCAATCTGACCGTGGTCGTAAAGGATAACAAAAAATGCTTCTACAAATATATTAACAACAAAAAGAGAGGCAAGGAGAATCTCCATCCCTTATTGGATGTGGGGGGAAACACTGTCACCAAGGATGAGGGAAAGGCTGAGGTACTTACTGCCTTCTTTGCCTCAGTCTTTAATAGCCAGTCCAGGTATCCGCAGGGTATTCAGCCCCCTGAGCTGGAAGACAGGGATGGAGAGCACAATAAACCCCCCATAATCCAGGAGGAAGCAGTTAAGGACCTGCTATGTCACCTGGACACTCACAAGTCTATGGGGCCTGATGGGATCCACCCAAGAGTACCGAAGGAGCTGGCAGAGGAGCTTGCCAAGCCACTCTCCATCATTTATCAGCAGTCCTGGTTAACAGGGGAGGTCCCAGACGACTGCAGGACTGCAGGCTTGCCAGTGTGACACCTATCTACAAGA
>NW_010523482.1:0-4828 GCF_000687285.1 Phaethon lepturus | reverse complement strand
CCCTGCCAGTTCGCACCGGTCGGACCCCCTCTGGTTTGCCGTGCGCTCCCCGCTTGCAGCCCTGTAGCTCTGCGCACCCCCAAGGCCGGCCGGGGCGGAGCCCCTCTGCCGCCCGCGCCCCTCGCCTCTGCAGTCCTGGTCTCTTCCTGCGCCACGAGGCATGAAGCGAGTACAAACTGGCCGCTGCTCCCTTGCTGGACTCTCTCTGGCATGGGAAAGTGTCAGGGGGTGGGAGGGCTGCAATAGCCACTCCTACGGCTCCCGTCCAAAGCCATAAATGCTAAGATAGTCAGATGACGGGGACCAAGAAGCGAGGCGTGCGTGGCTGTCCCCACCTGGTGCCCAGTCCACCAAGGCCAGCTGCCAGATGACACAGAGCAGCCCAGAGGCTGTTCTTAGATGCCAGGACTCACAACCAACAAGTCCTGGCTGATTCCCTGGCAGCCCCGCTTTCCCTGTGGTGCTCGACACAAGATGAGAGCAGATGAAAAAAAAAAAAAAAAGCATTTGTACAGTCTAGGGCACAGACCTTTAATGCTTTTAATGAAGAAAAATCTTTTAATTCTTCACTTAAGCCCCCCTCCTGTCAGCCTGTCTAAGGCTTCCCTTGGTTTACACTGCCCCGGCAATACATGCCATAGAGTTCCAGCTACCTGGCCTGCAGCCCCAGGACCTCTGAATAGTTCTCCTCTTTTAGAAATTTCCTGAATGAATTACCAAGTTCTGTTACTGGGAACTTCTGACACTTGGCAGGATACCCTGGAGGGACACGATTCCTGTTCCCTTGATGGATCTTTCAAAAGCTTGGCTGTGCTAGAAAAAAGCATTAATAAGTGATCTATAACAAATTCATCAAAGCAGGAGGCTACAATTACCTAAGAAATGTCAGACAGCTATGGAGAACTTCTGGAAAGTTAGTGGACAGCAACTTCTTTTTAGTTAGTGGGCATGGTGGTGTTGGGTTGATGGTTGGACTTGATGATCTTAAAGGTCTTTTCCAACCTTAACGATTCTGTGATTCTCTGCCATTTTTTTTGGAATACAAGGAAACAGGCTACTCATAAAACACAAAGTCACCTCTTACTGTCCCTGCTCAGAAAGACAGCCCACATCTTGCCAGCCAAGTGGCTTCAGCATGGACTTTCTCTGCAACACGGGACTGGAGACTGTAGCTTCTGCTTTGTCGTTGTTCCCTTCTGCGGTGCTTGCGTGCACTCTGGCTCTCCCTCCTTGTCTTTCTTTTACAGAGCCACACAGTGGGTGCTCTGACCTCCAATTTGCTCTGGAAAATTTTCAGTCTGGTAGGGGAAGGCATTTCACTCATGTTGTCCCACTGGCTGGAGGCAGCGGTGCCAATCTCCAGGTGTCGTCTCTGCAGCACTCGGTAGGGCAAAGAGCAACATGTAGATAAAGCGGGGATTGAGCAACCCAGCACTGCAAAGGCCAAGCATGCTAGGTCAGAGGTGAGCAGAAAATCAGCAGAAGACCAACAAATACCCGAGCATCACCATGTCACAAGGGAACAAGGGGTGAGGGAGCACTTAGGGAGGGGGAGGACTCTGCTCTGTAACAAAAGAACCGAAGGAGGCCAGGAGACACGGCCTGCAACCGCCTGGGGAGCTCCCTGCCACTGGAGACTGCAAGGCAGAGTATCGCAGCTGCGGTTTCAGAAAGAGAGGAAAGCATGTGGCAATCGTTTTTTATGTCAAAATGAGGCAAAGTCTCAAGCCTGGTCTAAGAGCTGGGGGAGATGGAAGGAGAGACAACCTCTCTCCGAGTTGAGACATTGTCCCTGTCTGACATTTCATAAGTGCTATTTTTTTACAGCAGAGAACGGCAAGTGGAAAGCAACAGAGTGAAATCTGGCCTCTGCCAGGTACAACTTAGGAGCTGTTGTTGGCATAAGGTGTGCAGCTGTATAAAGAGGGACCTGGGGCTAGGAAGAAGAAAAGACAGAACACACAACAACAACTTGTTCAGAAATAAATTTCAATCTTACTTCTCTATTTTTCAGCCTTTATTGCAACATTGCTCCACTTAAGTCAATCTTTCAGGCAAGGTCCTCTCCTACTCCCCAGAGACCTTCCCACACCACCTCTCTGCTCTCTCCCAGCCTGCCTGCTCGCATGGATACTACTCTGCTCTGGAACCCCTCACATTGTCCTCTTCAGCTCACTTCCAATACACTACCTAGAGCATCGTGTTCATTGATGCAACTGTCAACTTCTGGCATTGACTTCTTTCCTCTTTGCCCCTCCGCAGACCTTCTTATAAACACTTCAGTGTTTGAGCCATGACCATTAAACTAATAGCATCTCCCCAAAGCTGGTGTCCTTCCAGGGACAGCTGCTGTAGACCTGGAGTGCGTGAACTGGAGACCCTGCAAGAAACCCTGGAAAAGAAGACAGTTTCCAGCAAGAAAATGCCTTTGCAATGCTTTACTGTAGGTCTGAGCACGGAGCTGGAAAGTTGTGGCTTCTACAGCACAAAAGGGAAACTGGAGAGTAGAGTTTAATTCATGACAGAGATGAGCAGTGAGGATGAGATTCTTCCCTCCACCTTTTCACCGTTCTGGTATCCTTCTGTTACTCTCGCAGTATCTATATTATTTTATACATGAATGCAGAGGAATCTGGATTCTATTTCATCTAATTTTTTTTTTTCTGCTCAAAAACATTGATGTTCTTACTAAGTAATTTCTGAGCTATGCTGTCTCCTTTCCTCAGCTGACTAGTTCTCGAAAAAAAAAAAGTAATGATTAGGAAGAAAGTGCTTTTCACAGAAGTGCTTTCAGCCTTTCTGCTGAAAATTGTTCTGTTGGGAGCCATGCTGCGGAAGGGCTGCTGCCCTCAGGTTTTTCACAGAGTGAGACCAGTGCCCGGATCCCTTCACCAGGAATGTCTGCATCACTTTTCCTATCTAAAGCATCTCTCTGAGGAGGTTTTCCAGGAGGATTATTAGCATCCTCTGCACATCTGGCCAGGCCAAGCCATGGCACTTGCAGGGACAGAGCTTGGTGTGCCCAGACCTCCACCCAATCCTCTGTGGTGCGAGCCTCGCTCCGCACCTGTTCCCATTTCAAAAACCCCATTTCTGGCCATGCATGTGTTATGACAAGTGCAGAAACAATTTAAAAGAGACCAGAGTTAGCCAAAACCTGCTTGCCGAATGCTAGTGTTTTGGGTAAGTGGTTAGTCCCGCCAACAAGGTTCCCATGAGAAGCTGAGAACGGACGTCGGCTCCTTGAGAGTGGATGTTGGGATTTGAGGTGAGCTGGAGGAAGTTTAAAGAGCTCCAGGTACAGCAGGGAGGTGAGGGGGGAGAAGGGAAGGAGGGGACAAGCTGGGTATCCAACCTCAATTACCACCCGGGCTGACGTGTGATCTCGGTGACTACGGGATTACTCAGCACTGGCCTGGAAAGGAGGTGTGGGCCACACCATCCCTGATACAATCTATTTCACATGACAGTTGCACAGACATTTTATTTCATTAGGGAAGATCAGCCCAGGCGGGAGTACAACGTTCTGCTGCAGAGCAGCAGAGCATAGGGCAGAGATTTGAAGAGGGCAGATTTAGATCTCAAAAAATATCTTGAAAAATTGCCCGGGAAATTTACCAACCAGTTTTAGCGTTCAGTTCTAGCCAAGGGCCGTGGCAAGCTGGAGACCTGTCAGGGTAATGCCAAGAAAGACCAACCATGCATTTCAGCAGGCCACCACAGCAAGCGACCTTCTGCTGGGGGTCCCCAGGATGTTTTGGAAGTAGGAAGCACATGAGACCGATTTTCAAGAGTTCAGTTGCAAGGGCCAGTTAGGGCAGCCGCTGGATGTAACTGCCAGATCAGAATGCAGGATAAAGATGCAGAATGAAGGAGTAAACAGCCAGAAGAACAAGCCCTGGCTCACTGCAACGTGCCAGTATTTGCACCCAATACAGATGTTTGTATTTATGAAGATATGGGCTCCAACTACAACCTCCAGACCCAGATCTCTGGCCAGGCCCAGCTCCAGTTTAATCTCCGGTGCATTCACCAAAGATTAACTTGGTAGATAAAGATGGAACTAGAAATATTTGAAGCCTGAAAACCAGTTAGGGTACTTTTGTTATGGAAAGAAAAAATCCTTTTAGAACGTGAAAAGAAAAAGCAAAGGAAAAAAGGAAAAGAAAGAAAAGGTCCAATTATCCACTGACTGATTCTTGAATTCTTCCTCTTTTCAAAGTTTTGAGGTTTGAACATTATGAACAGTTGACTGTTTGAATCGTATAATGCAATACCTGTTCCTCTGGCTTAACGTTACAATATTTCCCACACCGCAGGATTGCTTCACATTATTCTAAGAGGCAGTGTCATTTTCCCTGCAGTACTAGGTCTTCTTTACTGAGGCAAAGGACACTCCTACTTCCTTTAATTATATGTTTTGTTTTAAATTAATGTCCTTTATTCTGGGGATGAATCACCAGCTTGTAGACAGGTAAATGTGGGAGTAAGAGAGTGAAAATATAAGTTTGATTCCCAAGGTGGGTGTCTTTAATTAAAACGGACATCAAGATTCAGTCTTCCTTCCCAAACCTACCCCGCGATTCTGAAAACATTTGGATTCCACGTTCGCACGTATCTCTCTCTCCTTCTGAATCGTGTTACATGATGGTCCCCTTTGGTTTCAGCGCACAGATTCCCTACCGCGTGTGTACCCTGACAGTTGCACCACACCGTGTAAAGTAAATACACCCAGACGAACTTTAAGGCCATCATCCCTGCCTGACGAGGCGGGGAGGGGAGCTCGGGGTTGCTCGGCCCGGGCTGCCCGCAGCAGGCGGGCCGGGGC
>NW_010523481.1:0-1031 GCF_000687285.1 Phaethon lepturus | reverse complement strand
ACGGCTGCTGACACGGCCTCTCGCCATGGAGGAGGCTCATCTCTAACCCCTCCACCTCTCAATGACTCCGGGAGACAAGTATCGGGCCAGGAGAAGTGGTCTGTAAGCCACGTTTGCCCCTCAGGTCACCCGCAGGACCACTAGGCAATTATCGGTCATCTGTATCAGAGAGAGGGGATGATGCTGCTATGAATATTTGTAAACTGTCATTTCATTTAACCTCCTATCTTCCCTGAGGTGACAGGTTTCACCGTGAAGTGAGAGTATTTATCAGAGTCACACTTCTAACTCAGCATTACTCATCTTCATTTCTAATTCCAAATCTCATGTCTTGATTTGAAAAATGGAAAGTCAGCTGCGCTGCAATGTCTACATGCTGTTACGCCTTTGCCTTTTAAACCTCTCCAGTGAAAATGCTGATTTTCAGTTGACTTATAGCTCATTGGGTGTGGTTTTGAAACAATTCCACTCACTTACCTCAATTTATCAGAAGTCATCAATACATAAAAAGGGAGTAACAGCCCATAACACAAAGCCTTATGTTCCTCCATGAAGATGTCTCAATGGTTACTGCAAAACTCTGCGGTGTTTCCATAGTCGGGACAGATTTACCGGACCTCTTACTCCTGTAAACTACAGATTATTACTGATGATCTGAGTATTTTGCAATGCTTTGATAGAGCCAAGCAAGACCTTATTATAAAATTGGTGTACAATTTTAATTAGGTTTTTATATCATTACAATAGATTTTTCCTACGAAAAAGCAATTTCCACCCTGCAGGCGGGGTAAGGAGGGGGAAACGCGGAACTCGGCACGTAGTTGACATCGTTGCCACCTTTGAACTATGAAGTTCACTTTTCTGTGAACGCGATGGCGAGGGTTTCCGTCTGACTTCCCAATCGCAAGGGCAATGAAGGCGTCACAACGCGTGCGGAGCTGCCCGCTTCCCAGCACGTCCTCAGCTCCGACGCCCGTGCGTTCCTGTCTCACCGTATTTAAGTGCGCGGAGGAGGCGCCGCGCCGCCGCAG
>NW_010523480.1:8106-15838 GCF_000687285.1 Phaethon lepturus | reverse complement strand
GCACTGGGGGTGGAGGGGTGCGCGGAGAGGTGACACCAACTGTGTGCTTACACCGTGTTGGCAACCTGAAGTCATAACTTGAGTATGAGCACACGAACGGAGTTGCAGCCTCTCATCTGGCTGGAGCCCGAACGCAGTTATGGTCTTGTATCTTTTGATCCCAAGTGTGTGTTAAAGAAATGCTAAAGGATGCAGTCAGAAACGTGTAGGCACCAGTGAGTGTTTCGTCAGCCTGTATTGCTGTGATGCAGGCACAAGGAGCTTGCTGTTCTTTCCCCTTTATGCCCGTGTCATGGCTTTGGACTAACAGACCGGTTTGTCTGTAATGCCCGAGGATAGATGTCAGACCGTATGGTCTGTTTTGCTTTTGTGTTTTGCTCTCAGGTGTGCTTGAGGAAGGGCTGTCATAGTTGCTTTTTAAATGTTATTTGCTTTTCAACTCACTCTTAATTTTCAAAACCCTGTGCATGTACACAAAAACCAATCAAGAATGATACCTTACCACTCATACAAAAATGTAATACCTTCATAGCCCAGGGTAAGAAGAAAATGGCAAGCATGCTGGCTGGCTGTCTTGCTGGATAGTGTAGGCGCTTCTGCTAGTGTTTTAAACTAGGGGATCAACTTTATTTTTATCCATGTTGATGTATTGCTTCCCCTCAAAGGGGTTGCCTGTTTTGGTCCCTTGTCTTATGCTGCTGGTTTTTCTGTAATTTTGATTTATTTTTTAAAACTTTTTTTTTTAACAGAAGAAAAATTAGAAATGGAACAGCTTGTTTTACAGATGAGTTCTAGAGACATGTGATGTTAGCTCTTTTGTGAGTAAGGAGGATTCAGGGCTTCTGCTTACTTTCTTTGAATATATTCATGGCTTCTAACAGAGGGACACGAATTGTTGATCATGAAGCCTGGGTGATGGATACTTGTGAAAACCATGGCCTAAGCCAGTTGTCTGAAGTTGCTCAGTATTTCTGTGGTAGAGCAATAGAAAAGAAAACAATTCTTTTCTTTTCTAGTTCACTATTCAGGGAATAAAATTATTCTTTTATCATTAGTTTGTGTCAGAAGACAAGGATATTCTAGATTACCTCAATCATCCAAGGACTGAAGCTGCATAATTCTTTCCAGAATATGAATATTTTACTTGGGGGGATGGGAAGGTCTTCAAGGACCTATTTAATGTATGTGACAAATATGTAATTTATAATTCTTTGTGTTTTAATTTCATTTTACTTACACTTACTTTCAACAGGAATTACAGTATGCTTCAGAGGTGAAGAGCAAGACTGTTTGGTTAATGAATTTAAGAAATGTAGGAACTCTGAATGACACAAGGTAAACTTTATTTTGAGAAATTCATATGAAAATGTTGTGGCTGCATTTTAAAATAATTTTTAGACATGGCAAGACTAGTCAACTAATACAGTGTTGATGTGATGATGTAAAGGAAAAGTACAGTTTTAGCAAAAAGCATTTTGGGTGAATTTGCAAAGTCACTTAGGAAATAATTCATATACCTAAACATAGGTGTCTAGCACCTTTTCATATAGGTCAGGGTGCATGAAATTTCTGCTTCCACTGAGAGGGTGTGACACTGTACCTGTCAGAGACTTTCCCTTCTGATGTAGCAGTTGGAGGCCCAATGAAGGATTGCACAGATGACTGAAACAGCTCTTACCATTAAGTACCTGAACCTGCACCCTGAACCAGTACATGAATCCTGCCTAATCCTAAGGCTTTCCGTTCTCCACACCCCTAGGTGTTTCTGTGGTGCTGCTCACGTAGGTGGCATAGAGTGTATTTCAGTAACTGGCTAGCAAGAAATTTCTACAATAATTATGTTCTCCCTCATCAAATGAAAGATACTGAGTCACCATAGTTCATAGTAACTGTTATATTGTCATACCCATTAGCAAAACCAGAAATTATTTCACTGAATTGTCTGTTGCTATAGAAATACCCACTTACACACTCAGCTAAAAGTTGACACTGGTAGGGATGGAAAAACTTATGTTATTTAATTATATTTGGTTAATTAAACTGATCTGGACTTTGTTCCCGCTAACTTTTTCTACTTACTTAAAGAGGGTAACAGAAGCAGTCTCACAAGTGCTGTAAGCCTTACATAATGGCTACCAGGGTGCTTTGAGACTCTCTGAAGAAGAAGGTAATTGTATCTATTAGTTCATAAGCACACTTTAAATAAAACCTAATTACCAGGCTGCATTGGTTCTCAACACCAGTTGAGAAGTCAAATGCTGTATGTAGACATGGCATGTGATACTGATGTTTCTAAACCACTGATAGCTACGGTGAGTTTCTTGGAGTCGAATGACGTATGCTTCTAAACAGGAGATGCTTGTCTCTATTCGTAGAGTTCAAAACGAAGTAATTTTTGCAGAAAGTCCTTTTGTGAAAATGCCTTATTTTGAAATCTAACTCTGTCCTCTTAGTACAAGGGGTCAGCATATCTAAGGAAGAAAGTACATATTCCTCAGTTAAGAGATCTCTACTACCAAAACTTCAAAATTTCGTCTCCATTTATAAGGTGGATTGTTGCCTACATTACCTTAAGAAAAAAGACTACTTGCTTTATATGATCATTTCATGGTTACTGTTTCATCCAGGGTCATGGCCTTGAGTATGTTTTTGTTACAGGGAAAATACTGTCTTCCATGTTTTTCCTCCTAATTATGGGCTTGTATGTCATCAGTAGCTTTTTAGATGAGACCACTTATGAAAAACTGGCTGAAGAAACACTGGACTCCTTAGCAGATTTCTTTGAGGACCTGACAGATAAGCCTTTTACCCCAGAAGATTATGATGTCTCTTTAGGGGTATGTTTTAAACGTTCTGTTACCACTGTAATGACTGTAGATTTTTTTTTTCTTTAAAGGATAATTTTGAATTAGTCATCTTAGTGCCAACACTTAAAATACAATTAGCTTTTGCAGCTTTATTGTTAAAATATGCCTGTTTATACTGACTGGAGCAACTATTCTGGTAAAAAAGTAACAATTGCTGTTGTATGATTTGACGATTAAAAATGTTTGGTGTATAGAGAAAGACATGATATAGAATAATAAATGAGCGCAAGAGGATACAGAAACCGGTTTCTAATTCTAAAATAATGGTCTGTACGTTTTTCTAAACTCACATAGAACTCTGACATCAGCAATCACTTTCCTCGTGGTGAATACTAGGACAGGCCTACATGGCATAGTATGTGCACATCATTGTGTAACTGGTAGAACAGTTTCTTTGATTGCCCTGAATACTGAGAAGCAGTGTTTGTCTTCACCAGGTAGAGTACATTTGTCCTGGCTTAACTGATAACAGCCTGTGGTGGAGGGAAGCAACATGAGGATGCAATGTTTGCATAGGTGGTTGCAAAAGTGAGCCTAGAGCATACATGGGGAGAAGGCTACTGTCACAGGAGACATTGGGTGGCTGCTAGCTTGATAATTGGAGCCTTTGATAGGTCAGCCGCTCAAATTCTTTTACAGGAGTGACAGGCTGAGCTTAAAAATGTCCATTTTATTTGAACAGGGAATTTATTAGTTTTATATACAGTTCCTGAAGTGGTTTGTATGTTATAGCCCTCTACATGACTTGGTGGAGAATGCAGTTTCTCTCTACACTGCCGTCTGCAACACAGGTCTTTCACTGCTGCATTTTTTTGAGGTCACATAACTGCTGCTCCCTCTTCGTGTTGTACCACAATGAGGTTGCTTTCTACTAGCCCTGTCAGTTAAGGTTTTATGCTCAAGGACATTGAAGCAGATGGTTTGGGTTGCAGTATGCAAAAAACCCTACCCAAAATCCTGTAGTTCTCAAACTTTCTCCTGTGTAACTTTGTCACCATAATGTTCATTCTTTATCTCTTATAGCTAGGATAGAAAATAATGTATTGGTAGTATGACTGTATTGCTGCCCTTAGCAAATACTATGTGTTGCTTTATTTAGAAAAGCAAAGAATTGTTTAACCATTACTGTTTAGGTTTAGTATGTTTTAGCGTATCAGCTTATTAGCCTCATTTAAAGAGCTCAAGACAAAAACTAGCAAAAAGGTTATAATTTACCTCTTTCATCTTCTTAGACACTTCATTACATGAAGGTGATGAATCGTGTCAGAATTCTATTTCCAGACACTGCAGAGTGGATTGTGTTTGACATGGAGCCACTGTAAGGCTCAAAAGGAATTATTTTTATATCCATCTTAATTTTTACCAGTACTCCTTTGTTGCATAGGCTGTATGATGGCATAATAACATGCTGTCGTTTCTGTTAAGAGTGGAAGGTTAAATAGCCCCCAGTTTACCAAATTCCCAACAAACATGGCTAGTGCTACAGCACGCCATAAGGTGGCGAACGTGATAAAGGCCTGTAATGCCAGTGAATTGTTATGAGCTTGATTTCTTCATGCAATTTATATCTTTGTGTTCAGGGGGAAAAATTGTCTTTTGAAGAATACTCTTGTTACCAGGGACTAACAAACATTAATGCAGTAGCGCAAAACACAGGCAGTAGTATTCCTTAAAATATGGTAAAAATATCTTGCAATTTAAGTTCTTTAAAACTCAAGTTGTATTTTCTAGTATTTCAAAAGCATTGCAGAATGTATGGGAAAACGTTTTAAATGCAGCATGAGAAATTAACTTTATTTAATTTGTAATGACAGGGCAGCAACACTCTCCCACAGCTGACAGACAGTGTTAGCAGTAGTATACATTTTTTGTTAACTGTTTGGAAACCTATTTACTTACAGTGTTTCTGCAGCACACAGTGTAACATCATGCTGAATACTTAATATAGCGCTAAAGAGCACATAGAAGAATAATGGAACCTTTATATTGCTGTTCAGGCCTAATCCCCCAACCTGCTCGTATTCTGCAGTATCTCTTCAGATCTAAGACTGCTGAGATACAGAAAAGTTTGAATTCTGACGAGCAGAGAAGCATCTTGTTGTCCTTCTTTGCACTAAACCAATATACCATTAAGGTAACTGGCAGGACACCCTGATGGCAATATTAACCAGGGGAGCCTTTTTCTTTTTTTTTTTTCATTGTATGGGTCACAGATATAAATCTCTTATCATGAACAGAAACAGCATGGAAACTCATGTAAAAAAATCAGACCTTGAGAGTGTTACTTCATGGCTGATGATCCTTGAGATAGATCAGAAACCAGTAACACTGAGTTACTTTGTGGGGGAAGGACGCTCTAAGGTGCTGCCTATGCTACAGAGTAAGTTTGCAGGCAATAGGTACTCATAAATGAAAGTGTATTTTTCCCCACAGTGGGTGTTTATACATAGCAAAGAGCCCTAGCAATGATAGTTGCTCTAGTAGTATCTTCTGACTAAAGCATGAAAAGTATGATTCCCTTAAAGAAGTGTTACTGTGCTAGAAGGCAGGAAGTATTTGAGTAACTGTAGGTTAAATATGACTAACCTATTACGTGAATCATCAAACTGTATTCTGTAGAGATACCCTTTTTAATTAGCATAATTCATATCATGTGTAGGTTAACTCTAGTCCAGTCCAAGTAGTGTAGTTCTTTCACTCTTAAAGCTAGGACAGAAATACTTTTGTCAGAGTTACTTATGCTTTTCAGATGCATTTGTGAACATGTCAGAGAGGTGTGAATCATGTTGTGGGTAAGAAATGTGAGTAAGAAAGAGAAAACAAATGCTCACTGGTATAATGGTCTAAAATGGAATATTTTCGAGAGGTTCAGGATATAGGCACTTAATCAGAATTATTGGAGAAATTATGTTTATTCACCGGGAAACTGTTACAGCTACAAAAGAAAAATTGAGTAAAATTGCATGGCTCAGTAATCTATCAGTGACACATATTAAAGCTTCTTGACTTTGAACCGCATGAGTTCTGCATTGTTCATGAATAGAAAAAGTTGTTATTGGATGATGTTTTAATCGTTGCAAAACGAACTAGCAGTCCTTTCAGGATGACACGTCAAAACTCAAGAGCGTTATTTAAGTAGTGCCGTTGTGAATGGTGCAAACACACTAAATCGAACTCTGACCAGAAGATTTAAAGTCTAGATAAGACTCAAAGATATGCTGGTTGTCCTGGGTATTAACACAAGTTTTTGTTGTGTTAATGATTATGTTAATGTGTTAATACCTAATGATCATTCTTCCAAGCTATTGTTTGGGAAATAGTTGGGAATGTGATACAGATATGTAAGTTTCTCTTTATCTGCTGCAGATGATGTAATTCTTGTCAAGTAACAGGATGCAAATTTTTAATTTTTCACTTATTTTCTTTGTGTTTTAAGAGTGGAGTTCTAACCGTTAAATTAGGTGGAGACATGGGAACGTATGTAATCAATAAGCAAACACCAAACCGGCAGATTTGGCTGTCCTCACCCACTAGGTAAGTTATGCGTTAGTTAGTTATGTAATGTCTGCAGTCTGGGTGGAAATGTACTTCCCCCTTTTTATACCACGGCACAGACTATGTAATATCCTTTTCATAAGTTACCCTTTTACTTACTATATTCTCAAAACATGATATATCTAAATGTTTGATAATTCGTTATAGAGGCTTGAGGCAACAGTGCAGTGAACTGACATACCTAAATTAATCCAGGAAATCTGTAATACAGAATTTTCATGCCCTGTTCCGGTCCAAAACCACTGTCTACAGGAATATAGCCTACTCATAGAAAAAATAAACAGCTGTGATTTAAAAAAAAATAAACCCAAAGCTTCTATTGGAAAAAGAGTGATGGTGATCTAAATCTCTCTTTGTATTTAAACAGGGTGGCTCCTTCCCCTTTAAGCTTGTGGGATTTCCTGCTTTATATGTTTTTGTGCTCTTCTAGTGCTTGTTTTTGTCAAGCATCTGCACGGTAGGGGAGCCTTGCCTAGCTGTGCTCTGTGCCTTCTCTAATGCTGTGTTTGGATCCATTCCAGGTTTTCTGGTTGGTTTCAGCAGGGAGGGCAGCCAGATATGTGGGAAAATGTTGTAGCTGTCTCCCCCCAAAATTTTCTGCCACTACCCCAGGGAAAGAAGTTAGGGAGTTAGTCAGTGTTACTGGTGAAGGAACCAGCTAGCTGGAAGGTATGAGCATTCCCAGTAAGTATGCAGGCGTACCTCTTGAATGTTGTTTAGGAAGAATGTATTGATTGCAAAACTGGGGCTGGTTTTGCAGTAGAAGAATAATGTAGTAGGGTTTGTGTCGAGGCCAGGGGGAGTGGGGGGGTGGGGGAAGCACAATGGAATTTAAGGTTGTAAGAGAAACAATTTTAATAGACATAAGATATACCTAAAGAAAAATCTAACTTTGCTTTAGTGTACTTATGTACTGGCTGGTGCACAGCATACTAGGTTAGTAATTTTTTTTCCACTAACTCCTCTCCTATCGTAGAATCCTTTTATAAATTAAATAATTTACTTCACAGGTACCTGACTTGCCTAGGCACAGGCCTAGCAAGCTAACGCACCTTTTTGTTTAGGTAGATGCAGGCTGTGTGTCGGAACTTGTTCCATGTATTTTGCAACAAGCATAATTTCAGAACCTTGATTCTGCTTAAGAATATAAGATTTTTTTATGACACTGACAAAAAGGTTTCCTCTATTTATGAAAACAAAAATTCTCAGAATTCCTATCAGTTTGGAGCCAACACTAGTTGAGCTAAGACATACAGGCTCCAGAATATGGAATTTGTGAAAAACTTCATTTTTTTGATTGCTCCAGTAGT
>NW_010523480.1:578-8075 GCF_000687285.1 Phaethon lepturus | reverse complement strand
GGGAAAGAGAGAAGCATGAAAATTCTCTGACAGTATTTTTCATCATCTGTGATGAAAAATTATTTATCCACAAACATTAAGTTTGGTGCTTCTTTAACTGGTATTATGGTAAACAGTGGTATTTCCTGAAATGTGATGCTACATGTTCACTTACTTCCTAAGTTCTGAAAAGCAACTCCAGCAAATACTGTATCATCTGGAGTGACATACTTCTCAGGTGTAATATACTAGGAAATGAAAGAAGCAAATGTTACTGCCAGTGATCACTTGCATTGAATGTTAGATTTGGGAAATAGGTACAGTATATGTGGAAGCTTGAGTCTTCAAGAACATATCCCAAGGGAGACAGTTTCTTAAGATGAGAGAGACATTTTCTTGAATTTTTTTGACCTTCTGTTTGCTATCATGCATATCTAAAGTGAAGTGAACTTAAGCTTGTGTTTGTAAAGCTTTACTTAGTTGACAGTTTAAAAAAAGAGGATGAGATGGTGGGTGCAACCTACCAGCAGTGTGATCATAGTAATCCCATGTAGCTCCTTTGACTGAAAAGGCTTTTCAGCCTTATGCAGCATCTCTTAATAATCCCGTAAATGTGATATTTTAATTCTTCTCTTTTATTCTTTAAAAATTTATGCAGACTTTCTGTGAGAAATATATTTAATCTATATTTAGCTTTGTAGGCATTCTATGGAATTCACAAAACCCTTGCTTAAATTACTAATTTAAATGAAAAAAAAATCACATTTGTACAGCATTTTGGAGATTCAGAGAACTATGGAGGCATTTCATATGCTAACTGTATCATTGATATTTACTACATGACATTTAAAAACAGTTCAAATAACTTAGGCATTTATTTTCTTTGTCGTTGATGATTAAATGGCCTGTCTTAGCCTGATTTTCATGAATGGCTGCACCCCTTTGTGTCATTCTCCAGATGCAGGACAGTATAAACATATGCTTGTGCTGCAAAGTCAAAAAAGTGAGAAATGCATAGTAAAGAAACTGGAGCACATAATTTCGACTCCAAATATTTACCAGTTCACATACGGCAAATGGTATTTCAGTGGAAGTGACTTTGATTTGTGTTTGCATTTGTGACTTCTCATGGTTTGGTTAATGGTTGGAAAGTTGATTTGGATATTGCAAGTAATCCCAGATATTCAAGGTTCAGATTAGTGTTTATGTTTGTAGAGAACCTGCAGATTGTTCTTGTGTGTGTATACAGGATCGTCTGTTTTCTAGCAGACTTGGTGCGTGGATTGTCTTAGTTCAAGAAGTTAGTGTCCTAAAAGTTCAAGGATGGGACTGATGGTTTGTCTCTTTATCCTAGATGACCATATCATTCATTTCTCTTTTCTTAGTTTCTCTAGCTGACGTTAACAGTAGTGAGTGCTTTTTAATCATTTTCCTGTTTCAGTTGTGGAGAGTTGGGTGGATAGAAAGGTCTGGAATGGAAGCCAGGTGTTCTCTTTCTTGGTACTTAATGTAGGCCTGACAAATCAAGCCAACAACTATATGATAAAACAGAGGAAAAGAGCATTTTAAGTATACATCTCCCACATGCCAATATATTTGCTTTCCGCTGGTAAAGTCTTTTGTTGTATCTAAAAAGAAAGCAAGAATGGTCATCTGTGTTCTGATATCCTTAGAACAGCTGCATGTGACTGCTGCAGGAACTGATCAATAGCATTAATTCAACGTTATGTAAATATCCCTTGTAATATTTGAGTGCAAAACCCTTTGAGTGAGGGAATAAGGGGGTAAGGGAAGAAATGGGGGAAATCAGTGCCAGAAGAAGAAGGAAAGGAGTTTGTGTCTGCTGGGAGTGACTGATACGTCTTGTCACCTTTCAGATACATCTGTGGGCACAGCTCAGCAGTTCCTGGCAGATCTGGCCTTTTCTGCTCCCCTTCCCCAGACTGCTTGTCAGTCCTTCGCCACACTCTCTGTTCCTTCTCCTGGGCACTCACTGGGATACATTATAAATACAAGCTTCCAGAAGCTCCACATGAATGATCTGTACTTACAGAGCGTGTGTTTTGTTTTCTAGTGGGCCCAAGCGCTATGACTGGACTGGACAGAATTGGGTGTATTCTCATGACAGAGTATCCCTTCATGAACTACTATCAAAAGAATTTTCAACAGCATTAAAAACTAAATTGGATTTGTCCTGCTTAATATATTCTGGGAAAGAAGATACTTGATGATATGCTACCTCATGGAATTTTAAAAACTTTAACCACAAGCCAAGCCCTTCATCGGTTTCTGAAGTACCTGAGCTTAATTTTGTTGTTGTTTTTCTTGAACATCACTATGTTGTGCAGAAAAATGAAAAATAATATATTTTTTTCTGTAGCACTCAGCCTTTGGGTTTCTGCATTACTGCTTGAATCTGTGTCTGTGTAGCACAGCTGGTTGAGGTGACCCCTCCTGTCACTGCATTTCTTACTTCCTTACTGCAGAAGTCAGTCACGAATTCTCACTGTCTGTAGTCCTTTCTGGGTATAAGGACTGACCCACCTGGTGCCATCTGACCAGTGCACAAATGCTAAACTTCTTTTGGTGAGACATTCACCCAAAACAAGAAATGTTTTATGAATTGCATTAATATAAGTTGTGGTACTGTGAATGCATTGCATTAAAATTTGTGGCTACTGCGAGTGACTAATGCATCATAGTCAAATTGAACATGTCATAAATGAAATGACTGCGGCAGGTAGAAACTTTTTGTCTTGTGTAATGCATGTAATAAGAGTTTTTCTTTCAGTATTGCAGAACTTGCTCTTTTCTACAAATTCTAAATTCTAGTTTCTTTCACATTGGGACTTTCTTGATCTAAATTTTAAATTACTTAGAGGTTTGTATGTCTATAAGCATCATATGGAACTGAAAAGACTGATCTATGATGTTTAAGTTGTGCAGCACTATCTCTGCAAACAAACACTTTGTTCTGTTACTATGGATCATAGAATAGTTTGGGTTGGAAGGGACCTTTAAAGGCCATCTAGTCCACCCCTGCACCCACACCGAGCAGGGACATCTTCAACTCGATCAGGTTGCTCAGAGCCCCATCCAGCCTGATGGGGTGTTTCCAGGGATGGGGCATCTACCATCTCTCTGGGCAACCTGTGCCAGTGTTTCATCACCCTTATTGTGAAATATTTTGTCCTTATATCTAGTCTAAATCTATCCTCTTTTCTTTTAAAACTATGACCCCTTGTCCTATCGCTACAGGCGCTGCTAAAAAGTCTCTCCCTATCTTTCTTCCAAGCCCCCTTTAAAAGTACTGGAAGGCTGCAATAAGGTCTCTCCAGAGCCTTCTCTTTTCCAGGATGAACTACCCCAACTCTCTCAGCCTGTCCTCACAGGAGAGGTGTTCCATCCCTCTGATCATTTTGGTGGCCTCCTCTGGACCCACTCCAACAGGTCCATGTCTTTCCTGTGCTGAGGGCTCCAGAGCTGGATGCAGGACTCCAAGTGGGGTATCACCAAAGTGGAGTAGAGGGGCAGAATCCCCTTCCTCGACCTGCTGGCCATGCTGCTTTTGATTCCTCTTTCTGTTCCTTTTTGTTACTCGAAGAGTAAAAATACATAATTTATTGGCCTTTTTTTTAGTTGAGCAAAATTTAAATTCTCAATTTTTTCTCAGAAATTTTGCACTAATTTTTTTATCCTTCATTTCTTATGTAAATGGGCTTAGATTATCTTTTTTGACCATGATAAAACAAGACTCTCCTTAGTACCGTGCTGATGCAGAAACTTCTGCCTTTTTGCTTCGTAGAACTGAGTATGGTACTTAGGCTGATGAAGCTGTCTTTCAGGCTGTTAAAAATGAGAATGAAATAAATTACATACTCTGGATCTTAAACCAAAAAGCATTAAAAGGAAGCAAGAACTGCAAGAAGAACACTTCAACACTTGCACTGTTGTACTATTACCACTGGTGGTTTTTAATTGCCTGTAAAATGGAAGCACAAAGTTGTTGACTAATTCTTGAGGCAACAGTTATACCATACTCTTATAAATTGTTTATCAATGTATGAAAAGATGTTCAGTGCAAACTATTTTTCTTCTTGGTTCCTGTGACGCTTGTGGTTAATTTGGCACAATTCTCTGGCTAGCTAGAATTATTGGAGATGTGATTAATTTTGTCAGTGAAAAACAACAGCATATATAGTTGCCCAGTATTTGCATTTGAAGTATAAGCATTTTTCCCACTGTTAAATAGAAAGTAACATTTCACAGGAAGCAGCTCTTGGTTAATTGTGCATGCTGTTTGCATGTTTTTCAACCAAAATAAAAAAGATGACAGTTACATGAAATTTCTGCTCTACTGGATGAAGTAAATACAGTGACTACTAACTCATATAAATACAAGTGTAAAATATGCTTTTTTTTTAACAAAGGGAAGCTAAAAATAGAACATTTTTTTGCTATTTGGACTTTAGAACACTGAAAATAATTTACAGCATATGGAAATACGGTATTTAGCTCAGTCTCCTGGTAGTTCCAGTGGCTATTTAAACACATTTGTATAGGCATTAATGACTTTGAATCAAGGATACTTCCTCCTAGTTCTTCCTTTACGTGATTACCTATACTTGTGTAATTATTTTTCAGGTTTACTTTTAAAAAAAAAAATTTTCTTAAGTAATTTGCATGCAACATATTCACTAACGTGTCTGATTCCTATTTAGAGGTTCATTCTCTGTTCCCTTATGTCTTGTGCAAACTTTTATACCAAAATAAAGTTGCGAAAATTCTTAATTCACTATTTACAGGTAAAATTTCAGGCTATGACGATAAAGGTAGAGACTGCAGACGCATAGTTTTGAATTCTTTGTGTTTCTTGAAACACTTACTATAAAGATTCTGTTCAAAATTTGGTCAACTGAGGTGGATATCGTAAGAGCACTTCAACTTTCACATTTGATGTGCCTTGCCCTTTGTCCATAATGCTACTGCTATTTATGCAAACAGTTTCCTGGTTTTAGGTATCTGAGTAACAAATGGCTTTAATCTAACTGGCTAAGATACATAGTGTCAGCAAGTTAGAATGACTTTTATCTGGGTATACAAAATGAATCATAGGACGTGACTCATTTTTGTGCTCTAATGCTTGCATCAAATTGTGAGCAAAGGCAAGGACTCTCAGCCATCTCATGCAGAGGAGGCACCAGACGAGCCCCGATCCCAATGTCAGACTTTGCATATTGCCCCAAGACAAATAACTCTTCTGAACGGTTTTTTTATTTCTGTAACTTACTCAAATAAGCAGATAGTTCTATGGTTACACACCTGACATCATGTCAATCATTTCTTACTTCAAAAAAACCCCAACAATTGTCTTGCTCACAAAAGAAATAGCTGAAGAAAAATCCTTTGATAGACCCTACGGACAGTGTTGATAGGAACCATCGTGTTGCTGGCAGCATTTTTCCAGCAAGCCAATTGCTCAATCTTTAGTGGAGGAGTGGAGGAAAACAGAGGTACTTTTAAAAGATAAGTGTTGGCATTTGTATCTGTACTGGATGCTCGAGCTCAGCAGAGAGCGCAGGGTGTGTTGAGGTTTTTTTGCTGTATTGGGAGTTTTCACAACTAATCACTTTTCCTGACAATTGTTATTTTTCTGCTTCTGGCCTATAGTCCCAAAGTCCTAGCACGTCTAACCTTGCTAAAACTCATTGTTTCCTGTGTGCTGGTGTGTTCTTTGGAAGCCTGGATTGATCCATGTGGTCAAGTGAGACACGCAAGCAACTGCTCGCAGTTCGTATTGGTCACAAAATACTACCTTTGTCTGACAGGAGTTAAGTGCCTAAATGCTTGTCTGGTGTTTGTCGGTTCATTTTCCTTTCCACTTGTGATAATTCTTGAGAAACGTTACCTCTTCCCTGCAAGACTGTTCCGTGGGATAAGATCATCCCCAGCTGTTTCCTTAAAGTTCCCCAAGTCTTTTAGCGGTTTCAATAAATGTGATAAAGACCTGTCCTGAAGAGGTGGTAGCCGAACGCGGGAAGGGGGATTCGCAGGGAGGTTTGTGTTTGATTACTTACAGCTTCTGGTTAATGGTTGAACGCCGTGATTGTGCTAACGAGCTGTGGAATGTGTGGGAGTCCTGGGAAGGAAGGCGGAGGCTTGCCAAAATACCTGGAAGAGCATTCAAAATAGAAAAGGAAGCGTGGGAGGGGCAGAAGCAAAGGCTATCTGGAAGAGATTTAACTTTGCCCAACGGCTGGTGTCGTTGGCAGGGCAAGGAAAGGCTAGGGGCAAGCTGCATCATGTTGTGGCCCCGTAGGGGACAGTATTTTACATTTACTGCGCACCACTATTTATAACTGTAACCAAACATCTTCCAGTCCATTTTGCTAATAGAGATTTTTTTTTTTTTTTAAGCTCCGGTTTAAAGATAAGAGAAAGTTCTATCGTCCCCCTCTGTCACAAACTGTCTTTAATGTACATTGTACTGCTGGCAGTCGTAGAAGAAGGACGAGATTGACGACCTCTACCAAAGGAGATTGCTTAGCGGAGGCTGTTTCACTGGGTGTAGAATAAACAGACCTATGAACAAATAAAGTTTCTTAAACAGTTACTAATTACAAATATTTTTGAACGTCAGGTTAAGGAAAGACAGATGAGCTTGGGTAAGGAAACAAAAGATGTTTAAAACAAGCCGTATAATGTTGTTGCTGCCCTCTCCAATTTGCTGAATTGTTCTAATAATTGTTTGTGTCATGGTAATTATGCCAAGCGATCAGTATTACAATGAGTAATTTTATGAGCATTGTTAGTTTCCAGATGTAGGCTCTTTTGCTAGCCATCAATGTTCTCTACCGTTCTGCTAAAATAAAACCTGGGAATACGTTAAATAAGTCGATATTATTACTCGTCTTCAAAGCACTTTAGAACCATTAAACAAATATCGTTAAAGCCACTATTACAAAAGCAGCTTCAGAAAAAGGAAAACATTTCGAGAACAGATGAAGTTTTTAAACATCCTTTAAGGAAACAGAAACCAGTTTACAGTGTAAACCAAATAATCTGACACATACCTGGAAGTGAGACTAAATTTCCACTCCCCATGCCTTGATCCTGCCCGAGCGCAATATCGTCGCTGAACCTGTCTACAGCTGAGGGAAAACGTCAAGTTCCTGAATTAGTCCTTTTTTTTTTTTTTTTTTTTTTCTTTCTCCCCTCGGTTTTGCTGTTTGGAGCTCTTAGACCGCGACGGTCACTTGAAGACAACTGTATGCACATGCATGTTAATAATTAACTAGAGCTACAAGCAGGCTTTCTCAATGCAGCGTTCGAATGCGGGTTCGTATTCGCTGTCCATAAAACAGGCTCTTTCGGTGCCTCCTTCCAAAGTCCAGCACCTTCGTGAAGAACACTGTTTGCCTTCTTTATCTTAATTTCTGCGTGAGGCAATACTGCGCAACATCAGCTAATGAGGCAGAAACCAACCTGAGTGAGGAATGCTGCGGGAGAAGAGAATGT
>NW_010523480.1:0-213 GCF_000687285.1 Phaethon lepturus | reverse complement strand
GAGTAGGTTTTGTTTCGCAGGCCTGATAACCGGGGCAGGGGGGAGCGCGCAAGTTTAATTTTAGAGGGGCTTGCGTGGGGCTTACCCGCCCGCGAGAGCAGATAAGGAATTCCCGGCGACACCGAGCGCTTTACAGCGCAGGAGAAAGGCGGCTGCGAAGCACTCCGGAGGGCCGCTCGGCCCTCGCCTTTCGGCCGCCGGACATCGGCGGTT
>NW_010523479.1:1275-1533 GCF_000687285.1 Phaethon lepturus | reverse complement strand
CCCTCCACCACCCTAGCTTACCTGTGGGATGTCACCGCTGTTTCCGTGGCAACGGCGATGGCATCCCGAACACCTCGGGCCTCCCCTGTGATGTCATCCACCGTTTCCCGGGTAACCCAGCATCCGGAGCTCTGGCAGGCAGGTAGGGGAGGATCTCAGCCCACTCACCGCCTTCCGCTGCACCCAGCCGTCGTCGGCCACCCGAAAGCAGAGCACCGGTGGATGGGCCGTGCCTGTGCAGTGGTACATGGAGGCGCT
>NW_010523479.1:520-1062 GCF_000687285.1 Phaethon lepturus | reverse complement strand
GCAGCTCAGGGACATGGCAGCCTCCCGTGTCCCACTGCGGCCCGGCACAAAGGGCTGGGGACTGTGGCTGAGCTTGTGGGGAGTCGGTGTTCCCGAGGGGAGAACAGCCAAGAGAGGTCGGGGAGTGTTTGGGACAGCTGGTAATTCCCTTTCCTGGTCACCTTTGAGCAACTGGTCGTGGCAGGAGAGAGCACTGGTGAGGCCTGCTGAGCATCCCACGCTGGTCCTGGGGCCGTTTTCATCCAGGTGATGCCCTTCATGCCGCGAGCCCATCCTGGGATGAACGCGCTGAGCAGAAAGTGTCCTGGCAGCTGGCATCGCCCCTCTTGCTCTACAAACAGCTTTGCTGCTCGTCCCCAACAGCTTTGCTCCATCCCATCCCGAGGAGCAAATCCCTCTGATCCCAATGCAAGTCTCCAAGAGAGCAGGAGCCCTGCGAAATCCCGCTGCAGCAGGGTTAAGCGCCGGCTCCCAGGGCGGGGGAGGTTTGGAGCCCCCCGGGTAGGCGGCTGGGGGCACCCCGCGACGGTGGGAGCCGCAGG
>NW_010523479.1:0-214 GCF_000687285.1 Phaethon lepturus | reverse complement strand
CCCTTGCCTGTGCTGCCTGCACCGAGGGGATCCAGCAGCCCTAGCCTGCTGATCACCCAAGGTGGGGGCATGTCGCAGGGGGTCCCCTGTTTCCAAACCCACGGATGGGGCTGTGCTCATGGCACCGGCCCCACACGGTGCAAGCACAGTGATGGAACCCTGCGTGCACGAGCGAGTGTGTTGGTGCAGGGTGATGCCGGGGGTCTGTAGGCTG
>NW_010523478.1:0-13073 GCF_000687285.1 Phaethon lepturus | reverse complement strand
GGCACGGACATGGGGACAGTGGGCCGTCCTGCCCCGCATCCCTCCAGACCTCTCCCCACAGCCGGGGGAAATGGGGCCCAGCCTGGGCTTTCAATGCTTTTGGCAGAAGTCTTGCGGGGAAGGAGAGGAGCGAGGAGAAGAGACAGGGCTGCGTCGACACTGAGCCCACTTGCCCAGTTTGGGATGCTGGTGCTGCATCCAGACGATGCGGAATAAAACCTGTCCCGCTCACTGGGCCGTTCAGGTGGCAGCAGGTCTTTGCCAAGAGGCTTTATGCACGCACTTGCATTTATGCTTTTCATTTGGGTAGCAGAAACTGAGAACATAGCAAATGGAATAGTTTTCAGGTTTTAACAGCTCTCTCAGAAGCAGCAGGTTATATTTTGTCATCTTCTTCAGCATTCAGTGTGTCAGCCAATTTTCCAAACTACTCTCAAGCGAAATACCGTATGATTTGGAAATTGTTTCTGGATCGTTCCTTTTCTGGGGTATCGGGGATTTTTTGTTAAATTCACTAACATTTCCCTCGGTCATTTTTTGCAAAAGATCATCAGGTTTACAGCCAAGTCTCTGTTTCAGTCGTTCACAGATAGACATGACGCTCTCAAAGCACCCTCTTTTTCTTTTGCTTTTTTGCCTTTCAAGCTCGCTGTTCCAAAACCCTCCCTGTTTCTGAGGGCCATTGTAAACCAAAACTAGATGCTGACTGATTGGCTCGGAAATACTTGTTTTTCAAGGATAGTGACAGTTTTTCACAAATAAAATATTTAAAATACAATATTAAAATTTATTTTAAAATATCACTGGCAGGCATCTCGGCAATTTCAAATCTAGCCACAAGAAGAATGCCAGGGGGGGTCTCTACTGAGTGCGATCAGAGGCAGTTAGTATCCTTCCTGCCTTCTTCCAGTAAAATATTTGTGAATTCAGAGTTCTTATATTTTTGCAGCTCAAAATTCCACTAAATTTCCATTAACTGCTGACTCTGGATACTCGCTTTGGTCTTGTTACTTGAAAAACTATGGATAAAATATACAAAGACTGGCCATAAAATCAAGCCTTTCTCTTTTGTCTCTCAGTAAGAAGACGACGATTCTATGATAAGAGACAGTTTATCTATGATTTGGTACATATGAAGAGAAAAGCACTTTACTGAGGTACATAATTTCCTTTTACGTTTTTATACATTTCATAGTGAGTTGGAAATAGGGTGAAAAATGCAATTGTGAGGAAGTTAGAGTATGTCTGTCTATAAAGTATACTCCTCCTGCCTACCTGACCTCAGTTACTCCAATACTGAAGTCAAACTTCATATTGCACTTGGCCTTATTAAACCTCATACAGTTGGCCTCGGCCCATCGATCCAGCCTGTCCAGATCCCTCTGCAGAGCCCTCCTACCCTCCAGCAGATCAACACTCCCACCCAACTTGGTGTCATCTGCAAACTTACTGAGGGAGCACTCAATTCCCTCATCCAGATCATCTATAAAGGTATTGAACAAGACCGGCCCCAGAACCAAGCCCTGGGGAACATCACTTGTGACCGGCCACCAACTGGATTTAACTCCGTTCACCACAACTCTCTGGGCTCAACTGTCCAGACAGTTTTTTACCCAGCAAAGAGTTGACCTGTCTAAGCCACGAGCCACCAGCTTCTCTAGGAGAATGCCGTGGGAGACAGTGTCAAAGGCAAATTTTTCTTACAAATACCTCTGAGATTAGGTTCATTATAACTGTCTGGAGGTAGCTTAGCTGTCAAACTGCTATATTCTCCGCATTAAATCCCTTCTGCATATAATTGTTTCTTTGTCAGTGTTGTTATAAACATAACCGTAAAAACGTAATGCCAGAATTTAATGCCATTTTTGTAGGGCTTAAAGCTTCAGTGTGCTCTTCCAGGCTAAGTCCACTGTGAATGTTTTCTGACACAAATCTGCTTTAAGACTCAGTGCCACCAAATATGTTGAAAAGGAGAATCTTTATCTGAAATCCCAGTGTTGTTGGGCAGAGAAGGAAAATATGTCAGTGATACATTATAAAGTAATCTCAAATAAATGAGGTTCTCATGCAACAGTTTTTCATTGTTTTTTTCTATTGTACCTCTCATTCTCCCTGAAATCAGAATTTGTTTTTCATCCTTGCCAATTTAGCACTGAATTTTTCAACCGGTGCTTCTAATTCTATGTAAGCAATTGCTTCAAAGTCGAGAGACATATAAACAAAATGTGTTCATCTGAAACTCCCATGTTTCTTGGGAGAAGGATGTGATAAGTTAGCTATTGAAAAAACACTGTGTGTTAAAAGCTTTAGAGCTAAACCAAACTGTTATTCCTAAACAAGACATGTGGGACAGCACAGCGTGAAAGTAACTCCAAGAAGAGCGCGTCTTAGGTAGGCATAATCATGCTGATACTGTCCTTTGCTTGCAGGGACTAAAAAACTGACTCCACTCCACTTTGTCAGTTAACATGGTGCAATGTACATGATACGATACGCTGTTTAACCTTGTCTACTTCCTACTATATACCAGTATATTTGCTGATTGAAATGTTTGCAAAATCATGAAGAATAAGGGAGACTTCTGGCAGATCTTTCTGTAACAGCACATGGGCCTCTTGTGGTCTGGACCTTTGTGTGCCCTGTGCTGTTCCTTATTTTGATTCTGCATGTTTTTTGTTCAACAATGGCATTTTGGAACAACTTCAGTTTACTAGAACACATGGAAGGACTCAGATATGTTTAGTGCTACATCAGGATAGTGAATAGAAATTGCACATGACTGGCTTTTGGCTTTCCATCTGTCTCTTAAAACTATTTATCATTCTGATACTCCTCTGACTCTACCATTGTCATTGGCTCACACTGTGTTCTGGTCAAAGGTTTTAAAACGTTTATCAAAAGGAATGCTTTTCACTAAAATAAATAATCTCTCATGAAAGTCATGCCACCAAGCCTACCAGATGGGGAGAACAGGCAAATTTCTGTAACATGCAGAGAAACTTCAAATATTACCATGAGAGATGTTTCTGTTCTGCTTATTGCTCCCACACAATTACACAGGTAGTTGGCAGTCAGATCATTAAGGAGTGGAAACACCAAGCTGTTGGATTTCCTGCAGTGTGACACAAAACCTTGGCCAAGAAAGGCATGGTAAAAATAGGTTGATCATTTACAAGCACCCAAAAGAAAATAAGAAAGTTGTTCAAAGAGTGATTTGATGACAGCAAGAAGGACAGAATCAGAAGCAAGGGAGCTATTCATACTGCTGATAAACGTAAGTGCCAAACTGGCAAGCAGCCAAGGTGCCTACTAGGCAGGGGTCAAAGACACATATGGTGAGTCTCAAACAACAAATAAGCCATAGAATTCTGGCAAGCATTGCAGGAATAATATGCTCCAGCCCTGACAAAGAAGATGAGGGCTAAAGAAAAAACAATGGGGCTTCCAATAGTGGATCATACCTCAGGGAAAGCAAAGCTTTCATCATTTCATTTTTATTGGAGAAAAATGCAGATAACTTCTCACATATGGTAGGTCTGGTTGATCTAAATTGATGGGAAGTGTAACACAATGTTAAAAAAGATTCTTTACAGTTGTGGCAGTAAATCAGTGTTCCATTAGCAGCGGCATCATTCAGAGACGGCATTCTTCAGAGAGTTAGTAATAGATTTACTTTGCCAAAGTAAGACTACACCCCAGGTGATAGACACCTGGCATTTGAAACAGACACAATCAAGAACAAAGTCCAACTTATGTCTTGCCAGATGTTGGATCCTGTTCTTTTCTATTCTTTCACTAATTCGGTCAGATGGCAGGTTTTTTACCAACTAGATCACAATTTAAAACATACAAACAAAAAAATTGAAACATTTTAATTTTATTCTCAGACTACCAGAATAGGAAAAGAAAGAAATTCTGTGAGCTTAAACCTAGTTTCATAATCACAACAGCTATACACCTATACACAGCGTCATAAAAGAAAAGGATGGACCATAAGCTATGTTATTTGTATTTATAAAGGGCACTGCCTTTCACACTGCTAAGAATGGTACTCTGCAGCCCTTTGGGTGATCTCCAAAGTGCCAGCGCTACAATATCTACATGTAATTGTTACAAGGCATATCAAAGACAGCAGAGAATAGTAGCAAAAAGTGCTTATTCATGGATAACATTTTTCCATTTGCGATATTTCCATAACTACCATAATTACCATGAACCAAATGTGTCCCTTGCCTGATTCCATTGTTTAGACTGTAAGTTTTTCGTCTCAGTGGCCTGACCTACCACTCAGCATTGTCAGGAGAAACAATGAGCCAGTTCTTGAGCAGATTTTCAAGGTGCTATTGCAATATTTAGGAAAATATTTCCTTTTAAGAGCAAGGATTTTGCCTACAATTACACAGACTACTTTGCCAACTCTGTTTTTCACATAAATGCAGTTAGTATCTCCCTCTCCTCTCCACCCAGTCTTTTCTACCCATAAATACTCATGTAATTTCTTATATGGATTATAAGGTGCAATATGCAGTAACCTCTGATTTCCTTCCTCCCTGTATGTTACTAAGAGTCACCAAAACAGTATTGATTGTCAGTGGGGCCAGTTTTCTTGCTTTTCTAGCAAGCGACCCCTTTACATCACTTAGTAAAAGAGAAACTATAAATCATCCTTAGGAAATATTTACTGAATAAGGAGTTGCTGGGACAACTTTTATGCTATATCTGTTTCTTCTCAAGTACAGAGCATTTATCAGAGTTTAGCCAAAGCAGCACAAAATAACCACCTGGCAAGTGTACCTGCACTGCATTTTGGGGATAGTGCTTTCCAAAGAGGAAAAAAGAGTGAAAGACCTGCACCTTTTCTATGTTCTCTTAGGGAGCAATTCTTGAGATTTATTTTAAACACGTATCTTAAGATCAAATGAACCATATTCTAATGTATGCCTTTGTCTCCCCGCTGACTATAGAGAGCCTATGGTAACTACTCAGATGTAGGTAGCTGCATTAGCTACGTTTACTTGAATGAGTCCCACTCCAGCTAACATTATTATGTCCATTACATTGTGATTTCATTCGACTCTATACCTGATTTCTACTTGTGCAGACAAGGAAAGTCTTAAACCAGTATACTCAGCAAACTTCTTGCTGGCTTCAGAGAAAGGGTCACCAAGGAAGCTAGAAGTGGACTGAAAGGGAAGGTACAATGAGATGTAATCTACAAATACCAATATATAATCTCATTATATACTGCAGAAAATTTTTATCTGTTAAAGGTTACATGGTAATAGCTTTGAGGCAGG
Source organism: Phaethon lepturus (assembly GCF_000687285.1). Lineage (NCBI taxonomy): Eukaryota > Metazoa > Chordata > Aves > Phaethontiformes > Phaethontidae > Phaethon > Phaethon lepturus. Next base: position 7,776 of record NW_010523478.1, on the reverse strand, counting down.
TGTGTCCCTTCGGCAGAAGAAGATGCAGTTTCAGCATTAAGGGGAGAGAAGAAGATGGAGTAGAACTAGAGTGTTTCTGAGAAGCCCAGACAGTTCAAGGAACTGTGTATTTAGGCAATGAAATCACAAGAAAAAAAGAGATTGATTAGTTGCTAGCTTGCTTGTTGGTGATTTTGTTACTAAACTCTAGGATCTAATATAGTAATATCTAATACACTAATCCCTAATAGGCAATTTATCTATTTCAAACTTTTCCAGTAAGTGAAAATGAATTAGCCATTATCTAATAAAGCACAAATATATGTAGATGATATGAATCCAAAAGTTAGATTTCTCTGTTCTTTTTGGGCTTATTTATATAATTACTAAGATAGTGTACAAAAAATATGTCATAGGCATACCAGGAGTAAGTGTTTGAAATTTTTTTAAGCATTTGCCATGTAACTGTCCTTTAGAAATGACTTGGGGTGCTCAACTGCTATGTCTCTGGCAGTAAATTGTTCCAGAGCAACAGTAACGGTTCAATTTCTAGCATAGTGACCTGTCTGTCACTACAGTTTTTTTATTTCTTCTGTCACCAACATTACTCAGCCTAGGACCAAAAATAATGGAGGAGAATCCTTCTGGTGCGGTATAAACTTGCCTAATTTGGCAACCAAACACTAAAAAAGGCAGAGTTACTACAGAATAGACAAAGCAAAGTTTATATTTGCACATAAAGGATGTGTTTGCCAAGGTAGTCTGCTTGTGTTTAATATGGCATTTTGATGTTTTTCAGTTGACTTTGTATCTTTTTGCCTGAACAATGCATAATTAAAATGCATATCCACAATAACTGAATGCAGTTGTTAAATTATCAACATAGCAAAAACTTTTGGACAAAAGACTACTGAATAATGAAAAATAAATTGAAATAATGTGTAATGTGGAATAAAACCAAATATCACATGCATCATAATACAAAGTAATCTGAGATCGTCGAGTAAATGTATGCATCTCTTTTTTTCTTCCTTTTCTGTTTGTATTTAACTTCAGAGTCAGATTGCAGTTTTCAGCTGTGTCCTGTGATCTAAAATCCTCTTTGGTAACATGCATAAGTTAGGACAAAGGATTGTGTTCTTTGGCTTCAATAGCAAAGACTGAACCAAGCAAATGAATACTGTAACTCTAGAGGAAAGGCTGACATAGGAAATACTGGAATGGTATTGACATTCAGAGATTCCCTTTTCAGCATAATGGTAGCAATACCACCATAAAGTAAAACACTTGGAAAAGCTCTAGGATTTTTATATCTACTTTCTCTATCCTCATCACTAATACAGGACGTAATTATAAAAAATAATGTTCATTACTTCATGTTACTGTTGCAATAATAAACACTTTCTTGAGTCCACAGCATCTCAAACAAAAATATATCTGTAAGCTTCACATGGGGGGAAAAAAGCCAATAATACCTTTAAATGAAAATACTAATGCCGTACTGTGAGGCAGAACCCACGTTATTGTTGCTACCTTTAGGGACACACAGTGTTGCCCAAGAAAAATTCTGTGAAAGAGAATAGTATTCTTCTTTTTCATAACAAGAATGTCATTGGCAGTATCAACCGTTCCACTCTACCCTTAATGATTTCTTTCATCAATTTAAAGCACAATTTACCTCCAAAGCTGATGTTTGTATACCAGGACAAGAAGGGATTTGTTTCACATAGTAGATCTGAGAGTTTTAAGGACTAAGTGTCAGCTCATATAATTTTGGGACAACACAAGAATTAGCAATTTTCTTAAGAAAATTAGCAATTTTCTCATGTTTCTGACTGCAAAGAATGGCTTTGAGATGTGACAGTGTGAGCCTAGTACAACAAGGTACTGGTTTTGGCTGGGATGGTGTTAATTTTTTTCATAGCAGCTGGCATGGTGCTTTGTTTTGGATTTGTTATGAAAACAGTGGTGATAACACACCCAGGTTTTAGCTATTGCTGAACAGCATCAAGGCCTTCTCTGTTTTTTGTCATGTTCTCCCCAAGTAGACTGGGGGTGGGCAAGAGCTGGGAGGGGGCACAGCTGGGACAGCTGACCCCAACTGACCAAAGGGATATCCCATGCCATGTGGTATCATGCTCGGCAATAAAAGCTGAGAGAAAGACAGAGGAAAAGGAGGGACATTCAGGGTCATGGTGCTTGTCTTCCAAGTAACAAGTTACTTGTGGTGGAGCCCTGCTTTCCTGGACATGGCTAAACATCTGCCTGCTGATGGGAAATAGTGAGGTAATTACTTATTTTGCCTTGCTTGCATGCACAGCTTGGCTTTACCTATTAAACTGTCTTCATTTCAACCCACGAGTTTTCTCATTTTTACCCTTGTGATTCTCTTTTCCACCTCACTGTGGGGGAGTGAGCGAGCAGCTCTGTGGGGCTGAGCTGCCTACCAGGGTTAACCCACAACAAACCAATATAACAGTGTATCTGCATGAGACTGCAGAGAATTAAAATAGTATAGACAGCACTAGTCAAACCTCCTACTTTAGGCATTTGAAGTAGGCATTGCAGCATTTATGAGCCTTTAGAGACATTTGGGCTGCCTAAGCTGCATTTTTACTGCAGTCAGTGGGGAGAGCTGGGTGTCTGCCTCACCCTTGGGGAGCTATTTGGAGCAGCTTAGCTACAGCTAAGCTTTCTTCTCCACTGCAATGAAGGAAGCCTAGGTGCCTCTTCTAGGCAGTGCAGATGGCTGCAGGTTGAACAGGTAGTCCCTGAAGTCTGGCCAGTAGGAAACACCAAGCACAGAGGAATTGCCATGAAGTTTCTGGCTCAGAATTTGAGAGGCATTCCGAGTATTGAACCTACGCTTCCCATTTCCTAGGAGAGAATCCTAAATGCCAAATCAAATGTTGACACTGGATCACTGTACAGACAGGAATTTGAGTAATAAGGAATTAAAAACAGTGCATAGAATATTTCCTTAATTTCTATAGCAATACATTGGTGTTACAGTTCTGACTTTTCTTTGACCTTTCAGTATTGCTGTTCCTAGTACAGAGAGATGCTTAAAGAGCTATAGTTTCCCTTGAGGACAACATGTAAATAGGCTTTTGGACGTAAAACTATCCTTTATTATTTTTTTAAAAAGCTTTTTTCCTCTCCTGCACATACAGAACTTCCATTAAAATTTTTGAGATGCTTTAAAACATGTTAAGGAACATAATTTGACCCAATGCTTCAACTATTATAAATCATATTTGTAATTCGGAGCTCAAGGAGAGAGCCATCAAAGATGTGAGGTACCATAGTGTTAACGGAGGTAGTTTGAGTTCTTACGCTCCTCTTTTAGTGGGCCTTTTGAAGAAGAGCAGAGAAGGGAGACAGGTCACCATGGGGTGCCAGAAGACCCAACACAGACAGAAGAGGCAGCATTGTGGCCACAGAGGCAGTAGGACTACTTCAGTGCATGACAGCCAGGAAGGGAAACTTTAACTTTCTTTCACAGTTGGTCCCAGAGAGACTTTGGCTCTTCAGCCTCATTAACATCCATTTCCTGCTCCTTGCAGTAGTGTTGTCACCAAACGTGTTCCTGAAACAATGAACTTGTGTTCCCATTGTAAACACAGTGGTGTTTACCCATGGTACATCTGTGCCTGAAGTAGTGACCACCTTATTTAAGTTGCCAAAGCTTGTCCATTACAAAAGTATGTCCGACTATTTCTGAAAGCACAGACATCTCTACGTCTTGTAGCAAGAATTTGGAGTTTAGCAGCAGGATAGCTTGGAGAGAGAAACATGTCATCTGTTGTCCCAGTGAATATCGATTTAATTTCTAAAATGTTGAGAAATGTAATTTTCTAGCTATGTTTTCCTCCTTTATGTTTGCCAGGGGCTAACAGCTAAGCAGTTTAATATTCCAGTTGCTCCGAGCAGATTTTGCTCTTGCATGTTGCTCCAGCATGGGAAACAATACTGAACCTACATCTGGAGCCCACACAACTCAGTTCCTGCCACTGCTCCACAACAAACACTCTCAAAGAGCAAAACTTAGTGAGACACTAAAGAAGAGTTCTGGAATGAAAATAAAACTTCATCCTTTAGGGCTTCAGACAATCTCTAAGTATTAGGGCTTAGAGTGAGACCTCCTTAATAGAGAAATAATCCAACATCTGCCTACTGTAAGGGTTTTTTGCACCTTTCTGTAAAACATCTGGTCCTGGCTACCATTATGGACAGGATGCTGCACTTCAGAGATTACACATCTGATTCATATTTTTTTTATAGTATGGATAGAAAGTTCACAGAATGCTAATTCACAGAATGTTAATTCTAAAGGAATTCAGTTGTACCTGTGGATTATTTTGTTTCTACTAAAACAATAATTTCCAGCAAGAGATCATTCAGCTAATGCATGTAAGATGCTAATTATGAGCATATGAATACATAACGATACTTGCATTTTTATCTTGAGCTTGACTGTATCCAGACATAAAATAAAACATGTTTCCTATCCCAATTTATCAAAAAGAGAACAGAAATATGGGAAGGGAAAGGTAATCAGAAAATAATCAGCTTTTAAAAGCCCTTTGTTGACAGAAATGATACAAAATAGCCAGTCCTGTTTCTTTTAGACAGAAACAGCTAGGAAAATGCTGTAGGCACAGTATAGAATCTCTTGTTCTCTGTTTATCTGTGTCCTGACTAGATTTTAAGAATTAGCATATTAACTATGAAGAAGCAGCTGCATTGCTGAAAACCTTTTAAGAAAACCAAGAAATAATCTTTGTTCATCATGGTTATATATCTGAGCGCATCATTGCTATGGCATTTGAACAGTGATGCGGTACAAAGGGAATAAGACGAGCCCTTCTTAAATGGAAGGCAGATCGAAGTCAGGCTATAGGAGCAGGAATAGGTGGGGTCTCCAAAGTTGGAGGTAAAATTCTAGCCAAAAGGAACAAAATATTAACACTGATGAAGGCTCCACCCAGAAAAGACCTGTGCGGAAAAGGCAAAACCAGTTATCTTTTCTGCTGGAAAATGTGAAGCAATCAGCTAAATTAAGGAGCAGATTCACTGCATGATGAATAATTCACCACCCTTATTCTTATTAATCCTCTAGTCTGCTCAGACAGATTTGGGATCCTTCTGTAGAAGCATAAATGGTCTGTTAAGGGTGGTAATTATTGTATTATATTCAAAATGTGTTTTTTCTGGAATGTACTGTCATGAATTACTGTGCAGCTGGTACTATATACAAATGTGGAATACAAGAATTAATTAAAGCATTAAAGTAATATGAAATTTTTACTGCCAACGTTTCTTAACAGTCTTTATGAATAACACCAATGATTTGGACTTTTCAAAGCACAAATCAAAGTGAGAGTAAATCCATGAGATGCACATTCAGGATCAACTGGGCATCATTAAAATAAGTGGCCTATTATTCTACATATTATGTAAGCAATTCCAACAAAAATGGAGACTTAGAAAAGGAGGTGTTTGAGAGATATCTTTATGAAAAAATTAACATATCTTGCTTAAATCGATTGTGTAGTTAGTCTGAAAGAAAAGGGGGGGGTATAATTGAAAACATATTTCCTGAGGAATGATATCTGAAAACAGTGATTCAGCTTTTTAAAACAAACTGCAAATTATATTCCCATACCATTAAGAAAGCAAATGATTCCTTTGATTCTTAACACATGTCATCATGACAAATCCGAAAAGTATGACTTTTTAACCAAGGTTAAAATTGAGTATGTCACATTTTACCCTTATATAACATAAAACCGAGGATGAATTTCATGGCAGGCAGAACATTTCCAACTGATAAAAATATTCTTATTTCAGTACATATTTAGGCAATTCTTAACTAGTATGGATTATTATCTTTGCATAAGATATCGTGGAAGCTAAGAGCTTAGCAGAATTCTAAGGACTAGTGTCCATATGTATGAAAAGGTAGCTATAAAGGAAAGATTAAAAAGTGTAACAAGTGTTTACCCAGTTGACACTAGGTAGAATTAAAGAGTTTTACTTAGAAGCAGATTTAATTATTTGGCACTGTCTGATTTCTTATAGTAACAGAGGGATTGCAGATCCTGAGACAGGTTACCTACTAGGCTAGACCTTGCACCTGGTGTAGTTGTATCTTAGTTGTACATAAAGAGGTATCTTAATACATATCTCTGATATAAACAAAATACATTGTTCGCACCAATATGTGATGTTATGGTTAATATGAATACTAATGAGGTCAGAATTTTAAAGGAAGACTTAATTAATTGCTCCCTTTCATAGAGCCATAACTGAGCTCTTCCATCTCTACCACTACAAAAGGTAAGGCTGTATGCAATAGCCGAAAAGACAGTAACCATGATAACTTGAACAACACTTACTCAGCTGTGATTTCACAACAGGTAGCATGTCACCTAGCAACAGCAATATAGGGGCATGAGGGATGATGTCAGAAGACAATAAAGTTGATGGATATGTAGCTATGATGAAATCAACTTTGTCCTAAAAAAGCTGCCTAGAGTAATTATATGAAGAATATCTGGGCGACAAGGGACAACTGACTTCATGCAAGATATGACCCAAGGCTTTGATAGCAATTCATCTTTTTTGGAGGGCTGTGGGATAAGTAAGCAGAACACCCTGTTCCTGGTGCCAGTACTCCACAGAAGGAAGAGAGCTGGCTAAAATCTGGTCGTTGGCCTGGCTCTCATTCTTAGCCGTTACTGATGCACTGATCTGTACAGAGACGTACCATCAAAGTCTGTTGTCCTGACTTGTGCTGCCAAAACAAATTGCAATGCAGAAGGATTCATCTTGACCTCAGAAGCAGAATTAGGTTTTTCCCCAAGGTAGAAAAAGCACTTTATTTTCCTCATACAATAAGAAATTCTGAAATCCTGTGTATTGACAAAGTATTTGTCCTTTGTGCAGGTGTTGCATGTAGGGTCTGGAGGAAGGCAAGTTGCCAGATGTTCACTTCTTCTCTTAACCTGGCCTACCCCTATGTCCTCACCGATATATTCATAATAGAGGTAAAGCTCACTGTCCTGGTTTCAGCCAGGATAGAGCTGGTTTTCTTCACAGAAGCTAGTGTGAGGCTGTGTTTTGGACTTGGGATGAGAAACTGTTGATAATGTGCTGATGATTTGGGTTGTTGCTGAGCAGTCAAGGACAGTCCAGCTTCTTGTGCTGGCCTGCCAGCGAGCAGGCTGGGGGTGCACGGGGAGCTGGGAGGGGACACAGCCGGGACAGCTGACCCAGACTGGCCAAAGAGATATTCCCTACCATACGACGTCATGCCCAGTACATAAACTGGAGTTGGCCGAGGGGCAGAAATCACTGCTTGGGGACGGGCTGTCAATCACTGGGTGGTGAGCAACTGCTGTATTGGGCATCACTTGTTCTTGTACATTCCTTTGTCAGCATTATTATTGTTGTTATCACTGTTGTTTCTTTCTCTCTTTCTGTCCTATTAAACTGTGTTTATCTCAACCCACGAGTTTTTTTTTTCTAATTCTCTCCCCCGAGAGGGGGAGTGAGTGAGTAGCTGCGTGGTGCTTAGTTGCCGGCTGGGGCTAAACCGCGACAGTCCTTTTTGGTGCCCAACGTGGGGTGTCTATGCCCAATCCTGGGCATAGACTACCTCAGGAGAGGGTATTTCAGGGACACAAAAGGGTACTGATGGGCTTTTGGTATAGCTGCCTTGGAGACAGAAGATATTAAACAGCTGTCCACCTTGCCTGGTCTCTCAGAGGACCCTTCTGTGGTGGGGTTGCT
>NW_010523477.1:448-694 GCF_000687285.1 Phaethon lepturus | reverse complement strand
GGGACGGGAGCTGGGAGGGACTTTGGTTCCTGGGGCAGACGGGCACGTGCTCTGCACCGCTGCAGAAAAGCAGCGTTGTTCCCTCCACGGTGTCTCCTTCAGTTCGGGTTTTAGCTGTCCCCGCTCTTCAGGAGCAGGGCTGAGATCTGCTGATTCAGGGGACGTGCAGCCCTGCGGCGTTAATGATCTCTGATGCGCAAACGAGAGGACAGGCACAGCAGCACCAGCGTGCCCGTGCGATGCCCT
>NW_010523477.1:0-225 GCF_000687285.1 Phaethon lepturus | reverse complement strand
GGGCCCCTCTGGCAGGAGCCCCCAGGCAGCCCCGGGCTCTCCGGGAGGGCTGGCTCACACTAATCCTTGCTCTGGCAACGGGTGGTTTATGCACTGATCCTAAAAAGTGCCTCGCGCTGGCATTAGTGGAGCATATGCCGGGGCTGGGGGGGCGGAGGGGGGCTGGTTCGATGCCGTGTTATGAAATGCTGAAGGTGGTGCAGGCACGGCCAGGGCCTCTGAAAT
>NW_010523476.1:12739-15684 GCF_000687285.1 Phaethon lepturus | reverse complement strand
CCGCGCTGAGCTCATGCGCAGCACGCGCAGCCACTGAGGCGCGGGGGACTCCCGCGGGAGGACCCGCTGCCTGGGCGGAGGGACCTGCTCCTGCTTGCTCAGCGTGGAGTGGGGGAAAGCCGCGGGAAGAGCTGCCCGCTTTCAGCAGCTCCCCGCTGCAGCGCGGGCTCCTCGGCCGCTTCTTGCAACCGCCGCTCCTCCTTACGCAGTTGACAAGGCTTCTGCTCCTCGGCCGGTGTTTTTAGCATAAAACGTCCTGCGCGCGTTGCAGAGTCGGGCTACGTACCGGGCCGTTCAGGTGGCGGTGCCAGCAATGCCTCCAGGGGACACAGTTTGCGTAAACCAAAGCGGACGCTCACTTACGCAACCGGGCGTCAAGTCTCACCGCTAAACCCATGCCGAAACGTCACTTTGCTTTTCTATCGTTCTTTACTCGCTGGGGAGGCTTCAATGCAAATATCTCTCCGAAGAGAGAGGAGACGTGGAACAATAACCTACTGCACAATGATACTCTTAAGATTTTAAAACGTACCTTCTGTTGGTCGGGGGTGATCGGTAAAACAAGCTGTGCGTGGCAAATAAAACTTGGGGGGGGATTAAAAAGGTGGCAAGATGTAGCCTGTAACTGAAAGACGAATTTGAAAAGGTGTCGAGGCCAGACGTCGCGGCTCACGCTTCCACAGACGTCTCTCAGACAGACACGGCAGAGGAATGTTTGAATACTTTAGGCGCAGCACCAAGACACTGTGGATTTAGGAATGCTAAGGCGCTACTGCTCGGAACCGACAGGCTCCTAAGGGGAGCCTCTTCCCATCTTTATTCAGCGCCTGCAAGACCAGAGGCTCTGGTCTCGACGCAGAGAAATACTTCAGCGGAATGGAAAGGAGCAGCTCGTCTTTAACTTAACACCCCCGTGTTTACGTTGTAATACATACGGGACAAACAGTGCGGTGACAGTATCTATCCTTCTTCTTTCTTTTTCCCCTCAGAAATAAAGCAGCACCACAACCTTGGGAGGCTGGAAAAAGGCCTATATAATCATTTCTCAACGGGACACACGGCAGAAATCAAAGCCTCCGGACACAGTTTCTCCAACTTGGCTTCGGAAGACCGGGTAAGCAGTTTTCAGTGTATAGAAAAGGAGGCTCAAGTTATGCCCCTCTTTCTGTGCGTAGAAATAACAACAGGAAGGATGAAGCCAAGCATCAGCCATGCAGCAAACTGCAAAATGGCAGTATTTCCCAGAAATCGAAGCAAATGCAAAAGAATTTGCTTTTGGGGTTAAGCGTGTGGCATTTAAACATAAATTCTCCAACGTGCAGTGTTTGCTACAGCCGCCTTCACACAAAACCAGCTCTTTTCTAGCACATGCTCACACTGGGGGTGAAGTATTTAACAGCTTATAACAAGGATAATTTACCTGCTGGTATGTAGCCTTGCAAAGTGTAAGATTTACTTTATGGAATAAGCAGTAGAGTACGTGAAATATGGACGTTAAGGTCAAACACAGCACGTCAGGAGTCAGCACACAGGTACCCTTTTAAGGCAGTATGGCATCGGACCAAAATAAAAGTACGTTTTTCTTCCATGAGGGGAGCAAGACCGAGAAAGAGAGAATTTTTCTTTGCCTTTCTCCATGACCGAAGCCCACAGGCCCACGGTCTCCCCTTGCTGTACAGGAAAAAAAAGCAACCATTTTGTTTCTGACTGCATCAGAACATACACAGCCTCACGTACGGCTTGTCCAACTACTCTAACAGGTCAGGGTACGCAGCCTTACGGTTGTAACCCACCCAAACTCTGCCTGTGCAGGATCAGGTTAACCGCTGAAAACAAAAACTGCCAGAAGCAAACTTTTCTGAGCTGGCTGTGAGGGCTTCCTGCCCTGGACTCTCCCTGCTAGACCATCCTGCCGCCTGGCCTATTTGGCCAAATCAGGTTCAAACTCCGCAACCATAAAAACATCCACTCTCGTGGATGGCCTTTCATTTCCAGCTTGGTTTTTTGGATTCTCTCCCATTCTTATACACATGCAAAAAAAAAAAAAAAAAAAGAGCTCTTGTGCTTCAAATTTTGAATGTGTGGTCCTTGGCCACACAAATGTCATGCAGACATTTTTGTACTCGAGAAGCTGCTTCTAGGATGCTATCTGATTGCCAAGAAACTCTTGAGTTTAACCTGAAGAAGTTTTCTGTGTGAAAGACATGGAAAATTCCTGTAGAAGAAACTCAAAGTCAGGTTTATTCCTCTTAACTTACTCCTAGCTGAAGCACCTCTTGGACACAGTTTAACTAGCAGAAGCTATGCCAAAAAAAAAAAAAAAAAAATCAATCCTAGAAATTACAATGGGTTTAGAGACCTGCTCACTGCACGAAGCAGGTAACAGCTAGTGTCCACTTGTAGCATAACAGGTGACATACTTTGGTGACAGATAAAAATATGCCCCATTGTCATGCTCCTCTTCAAGAGAGCTTTAAGCACTAACGTCATGGTCAAGCACCAAAACCACACTGAAGCTATCTCACAGACAGGAAACCCAAAGAGAGGACAGGTTACCATTTAGACAACTTCATCACACTGGGATGCAAATACATGGCAACTTCGGTTCTTAGGCAGTTGTCCAACACTGTATGTGGAACAAGAGCCTGGTGGTGTTTCTGGATCGTGACCTTCGGCATGGCATGCGTTCAGCTACACAGGTAACACTACCCTGGGTCAACACTTTCAGGTGTGGTTGATCCAGTCATAACCTACCTCCACATGAAGGGCTGGCCTCTGCTCGTAGATCGGGCAGATCCAGAGAGCCCTCTTTACTAGTCTATGTGTTGTTCTAGTAGCCTCTGATATTGCTATAGTCAGTTTTCCCTCTGTAGAAAACAATTTAAAATAAGGTATTTCTGTGGAAAAGTCTTCTCTCCAAAAGCAGGGAAAAGAAGGTAAGTGTT
>NW_010523476.1:0-12708 GCF_000687285.1 Phaethon lepturus | reverse complement strand
AGGAATGCTTCTGACAGTGTTCAGACAAAGACGCTCTGTAAACTACAAAGACCTTAACTTGCTATCTGTACTCCTGCCAGAAACCCTTAAGATGTACCTTTAATCAATATTTACAATACGGGCAAGGATGTGTTTATTCTGTTATGTACCTGAACAGATATAAAGGAGAGACTAGCTTTGGAAACATCTCACAAGCATATTTATTAATCAGGAGCAATCTGTCCCAAAAGCATGACCCGTTCCGTGCTTTAAATGGCATTTCATTACAGTGCAGCTGCACAAGCCTCCATTCTCCCTGAACAGATGCTTGATATGCAGAAGGCAGACTTTAGCACACTACTTATTTACATACGTAAGTTCCTGGATTTGTTTAGGTTTGAGGACAGTAGTTCAGGAACAGTCTGTTTTGTCTTAATCATTTGAAAAGCTTCTTTCTTTTCTTTCTCCACTGTTTATTGTCCACATCTTCAGTATCATCAGGAGGATCTGGTATTACAAAGCCATCAGTCACTTTATAGTAGACTACTGTGGAATCTGACTCAACTATGGCCAAGGTAACTGACAGCGGGATGTCAGGATCGTCTTGTGGAAGAGAGGCTTTCTTCATGATTTCTCTTATCCTAGAAGGGAAAACAATCGGTTAGAAAGGAACCCACAACCACCTACCAATGGCACAAAGGTAGAAGTGCACCATTGCTATTTTTATTCAGCCTAGTTTTATTCCGCAAATTTGTCTTCACTAAAAAGCATATAAAATCTGTTCTAATAAAAATTCAAAGTGCATAATCAAGGGACAAAATCAAATAACAAAGAATCTTATAAAAATATACTCAGTTACATACATCTCTGCTGGAAATGGCTCAACATATGCTTCTAAGCTTTGCTTAGGTACACTACTGTGCACATGCCTCAACCATCCTTCCACTGCCACAATCACAGCATGGCAATCTCTAAAGGCCTTATTTTCATTAGATTTAAAAAAATAAAAATCTATCTAATTGAATAACACGTGGTGTTCAATTAGAGAATAAAATAATTAAGACTAGTTCCATTCGTAGAGTTAAGTCTTGAAGCCTCTTTGCTACAGTTCTCTGCCAGCCTGTGGAAGACCCAGGAACCGAAGCCAGGTTTCTCTACCTCCCCGTCTAGACTAGAAGCCACAAGACTAATGTTCTTCTTCAAGACAGTCAGCATAAATAATGTCTCCCTTAAAAACTCGAGACAAAGTTATGCAATTTTTCCTGTTCAGTTTACTTTAAGAATAACATGCCAGTTACTTTTCAGTTCAGAGCTGAGGACAACACTGATTCCTGGAGTCCTTGTATTACTGTTCCGACTGAGGAGCACGTACGGAAGGCGTGCAGCGCCCAGGGGCAGAACAGTAACAATCCCCATAGCAAGCATTTCCACAGGGAGCTTTCTCCTTCACTTTTCCTTAAAGGTGGGGTGCAAGAGGGCTCATCTGGGATTGCCAGGACAGGTTACGCTCTGGGGAGAGGTCAGCTATGCAGTGGGAAAAATCTCCCCTCGCTTCATGCGTCCCGACATCTCATTCACCAGAAAACATGCATTTCTGAAGCTGGGCACTGTAGTTGAAAATAAGGCTCTTTCTAAATGCATCAGCTTTCAAACTTTAATCATCATCTTCCTTCCAAACCTCTTTGATCCCTTAATAAAAGCCAAATGGGAAGTGGCAGAGAATAAGCAGCAGCCTGGAAAGCCTGTGCTATTAAGCCCGTGACCCTCATAAGTATCCATCTGTGTTCTGAACTGTTCATAATTCAACTTGGCTAAATGCAGTAGTGCCTTTTCTTTTGCTTCCACTGCTGGCCCATGTATAATGCAAGGCAAGGCAATACAATGTAATCAGTCATTTCATGCAACAGAGATACTGTGGCTGTGAAAAGCCATATTCGGGTTCTCCTACCATCAGCACATTTCCTAACAAGAGAACAAAACAAGAAAAGAGATACCGTATTCGCCACCGGCGGAAGAGGGACACCTATAAAAAGAATCATATTTCAAGCAATGTGACTTTAACTTCTCTGCTCCCTGCCACCTTGGCACTGGTTCTGTCTGCATATTTTCTTGGCAGGTGCCTCAGCTTCCGGGCGTTGCTGTGGGAATACTAAATGCACCACGGGTGTCAAGGAGAGCATGAACACAAGCCTGCCTTCCAAAGCTGTAGCCATTTCATAGCTGGAGGTGCTCTGCAGCAAGAAAGAAATGCATTCCCATGTTTGAGCAACGCCTCAAATATGGCAAGGCCTTCCAGCGAAAGCACTTGCGAGCACAAGGGGCCACGTGCCTGCTGGAGTTGCACCAGTAAGTACCAAGTGAATCACAGGTGTACAAGCAGGCACCAGGACTGCAGTAAGCAAGGACAAACGAACTGAATGGCTAAGGCACAGCAGCGAAGCGCTGCACCTCTCTGCTGATGCTGGGCACCTTCTGCTCTTGTCACTTCCAGCCCCTCTTTAGGGGTACCTCCAGCACCACCATGTCTTGCCATAGCTCTGGCGGGTGATGAGGGCCTGGGAAAGTATTCCAGATGTCCTTCCAGACATGCTACACACGCACAGAGCAAGAGTCTGCTTGTCGCATCTCAGTAGCTCGTGTCTGGAGGAAGCTCTGAATAAGTCGTCAATGGGGAGGCCAGGCTACTGGCAGAGACCCAGTGAGGAAAGAACTACCCATGGCTTTTATGAAGGTGTGGAGGTTAATCTCTCTCTCTCCTAGGAATGTGAAATAGACAGAATAAAAAGCCAAATAAAAGGGCACAACTACCTTGGAGAGATATTTTGGGACCCAAAGAAACCAAACTTGTGTTGAGCGTGGACAGTCCCATACCTGGAAGCAGACTCAGGCAGTGGCCTGTATCCACCTGTCAGCCAGAGCAGAAGCTGCTTCGTATTTTCTTTAGTAAGTGTCACCATTTCTCTCCCTAGTCTGTTAGGGGGATGGATCTAACAGTGAGGCCTTATGTCTAGATTTCCCATCACTCATGATTTCTTCTTAGACTGTCAAGCACAGACATCTGAACCTTTATTTCCCCCCCACTTAGCACTTAGAAGATGCACCACAATCCCAGAAGTGGCCAGGTCCTGACAGCAGATTAATGACATTTCTTCGCATCCCTGACTTACTTTCCAGGAGACCGAGTTTCAGGCTTTATGTAAAGAGCACAAAGACATGCCATTGCCTCAGGATGATCTGCTAACACCTCTGTCCACAGAGCTTTCTACTGCACATGGGGAACCGGCTTCTATCACCATAAAGAATTACAACTGCAAAGGCGAGAGTCTCCTCTTCCCCTTTTTCTCAACCCAGGCAGCCCCAAAACAAGAGCTCTCATTCATGCATACCACAACTAGTCATAATGCAATGCAGCACATCTGCAGATGAGTGAGAGGGTATCTTTTAAAAGAATAAGCTTCGGAATTCAGGAAGTCTGTATCAGACGCCTGTGTCTCCTCTCCTCCCCTGAAGGCATCACTGTTAGCCTCTGCATCCAGCATGTTCACAAAGTTTCTCTGCAGCAGCAGACATTTCAAAGGAGGAGTCAGAGAACATCTGGGTTTGTGCAGATTTCACTGCACTTGCTACCTGCCACAAACAGAAAGATGAAATATTGCAGGGAAGTTATAGTTTTTTTAAATCCTTTTGATGAATCTAAGACTGTCTATTGGCAGGGGGAAGCAAGAATTGTTCCTGGCCTTCTGAAATTCAAAGCAACGTGTGTTTGACCTGCTAAACAAGGCAAGAAACCTTTATTTCAAGAAATACAGCCCTGTAGGCTGCCCATCTCACACGACAGCTACATTCTATGACAAAAATTAAGTCCTAAACAAGAAGCCCGTATGTAACACCACCCCCCAACAGAGCTAGCTGACTTCATTTACTCAGTTAATGGCTACAGAGAAGCTCCATAATGACCAGTACATCTGCTACACCATACAAGTGATGCCAGTTAAAAAAGATGGCTTTTCATCCAAGTAAAAATCGATTAATGTTTCTGCAAGTGTCAAATATTAGAAGCCTCTGGAACAGAGGAATTCAATACATCCAGTACTCTGGCATACTCTGCCAACAGTCTTGATAACCTCCATTCACCAGCATCTGACCAGCCTTTTCCTCGTGAGTCACAAGTGTGTTAGAACACACTCTGCAAAACGTTGTTCCCATTGATACCAAGGGGTCCACAATGACTCCAGTTTTGGTGCCCCAGCCTTTACAGGCCGTGCTCCAACAGCGTGAACCCCACAAAAGCTGTGGTGTCAAGCATTTGGCATGGACTGGCTCTACCTGGTTCCTCCTTTTCAACAGGCATTCAGGTATGTCCACGCCACTGGCTAGACATCAAGTTTTAAGCAGAATGCAGAGACTTAACATGAGAAAAGATGCAGCTGAGAAACAGTTAATATTGTTCTGCAGCATCTGAATAAAAGCTTAGCATGTTTTCACGTCTCAAGTAAAGCCTGTGTTGGAAGAATGCACCATTTCACTTTGTCGTCTCCTGAAGGACACTGTACAGCACAGCACTCAATCAACTCAGTACACGTTCATCCACAGGCCCAGCCTTGTTCATCGCCTCAGACATGCTCATCCACAGGCTCAGCCTGGCTAGGAATATCGGGGACAGTTAACCTTATACATGCTGCTGCTTGGGATTTATCCCAAATGACTACCTGGTAAAAAAAAAAAAAAAAAAAGAGGCATCTAGAGCCCCAAGGGAGCTCACAGAACTATCAAGCATGCATGCTGCTGCACACAGAGTGGGAAGTCTATGAGTTAAAATATCCTGCAACCACTTCTCTCCTTTCTCTCCCTCTCCCCATGAAAAGCCACTGAATGTTAAAAGAGGCAGCACTGAAGCTTTATGTTTCCCACACAAAAAAGTATGTCTCGAACAAAGGCATTGTGAAAGGAAAACAATATACGTAAGCTAGGGGAATACAGACACCACAAGAAACACTGGAAAGTTTTATTTAAGTCCCATCAATAGAATAAGACTAAATATATTTTTTAATAAGAATTCTCCTCTGTTGCAGATCATACAGTACAAAGTTTTCAGAATAGCTTGGAAACCATCTTTAAAAACTGATGGTGTCTGCATGTTCACTGCCAGCTAGGATCTGCTCCCATGAAGCTAAATGCAAGTAGGATGAAGCCCACAGTTTCCACCTAGGAAGGAACCTCATGTTCACGTCACATTGCTGGAGATGAAAAGGATTTAATCTCAAACATCTGAAGGAGACACTACTATACAAAAATAAGAGCTGGAATTTCTGAAGGCCTTTGCATCAGAAAACGGGCTTTAGAAAAGGCTTTCTAGATACCTACAAATGACAGGCAGCAGGGATTTCTTTTTTTCTACCAGAGAATTAGACATAAGAGCTGGTTTAACCAACGTAACATCATGCAAGGACCACTGCATCTAAGGTAACAGCACTATAAATGTCATCCTGCATCTGCCTTTACTGCTGCACTCAAACTAAACGGAGACGGTGAACTTACCTGGTTTTCTATTACTGTTGCAATTAACAGTTTAAAAGCAAAACCCAACAACAAAACAAAGAGATCCATATAAATCCACCCAAAGAAAAGAGGGGAATTTTCCATCTTTCCCCCATCTGAATTTTTTAGTAACAAAAGACTTCCGTACTAGGTAGGCCTTCAACACACATTAGAAATCTGTACCATATTTCCTAATGAACTGCTCCTAACAAAATAAGATTGCCCTTTTCGCTCCAGAGAAACAAACAGGTATATGGATAGTGAACGTCAGACAACTGTAGCTTGAGGTTTTAATTGACTGTCCAAAACCTAAAAAAGAACAGAACCATAAAGGAAAGATAACATGGGCAGACAGTTTTGTGATGAACAAAAGAGTATTTCAGTGATATGTCCCAGGCAATTACCTCTGAGAAGCAGCGGAAACACTGAAAGCTCAGAGTAGTTTTCTGGAGATTGCATAGTGCTCCATTGAGCTGAAATGGAACTACTGCCTTCCCTACCATAAAAGCCAAAGGCTTTCAATCTGCCCTTTATACTTGGATGAATAATTCATTGCAGGCTTGGCCAGCCCGAACAGCTCCCTCCCCTCCATGCAAGGCAGGGCTGGAAAGTCAACACAAGTTGGTCTCTGTAGCGATACAGAGATACCACTCTGTGCAGCGGAGTGCGCCATTGTACCAGACTTGTTCAGATAAGCCCTGTGACAAGAGAATCAAGCCAGAGGAAACCTCCCATAAAGGACAACACCTTGAATTTAGCCAGCACTACAAAAACAGGGCAGCATGGCTCCCCATCAGGAGCGCTGCTCCAGACCTAGCTGCAGGGCAGGCAGCACTATTAACTTAGTGCCTTGAAATATATGGGAAGAAGCACATGATGGTGGTGGGAGGTGTAAACAGACACCACTGTATCTTGGGATTTGCTTCCAAACTACAGGAACATGGGATGCTAGAAGAAACTCATGTTTTTGTAATGGGAAAAAGAAAAATAAAACCAAAGAAAACACCACCTGCCTCACTGGTCAGGACAAGGAACTGAAAACCCAAGGAATATAAAGTCCTTTTTTCCATGGAAGTTGAAAAAAGAAAACGACAAATTATGCAAAAGGGAAGAATCAGAATTCAGCAAAGTTCTACAAGATATACCAACTACAGGACATTCAATCACAGTACTGCACAACTAACTCAGTTGTATGAGCCACATCAATCACTTTTAAACCAGTAATAAAGAGTTTGTATTTAGAAGCCATTAATTGCATTTTCAACGTGTGATTTACTGTATGAGTAAACTCAAATAATGCTAATAGCAAAAGAACTACTGACAAAACTGTGAAGAGGATGCAAGATAAAAAGCATGTCACACTTCCAGTGCATTTAAAATAACAGTGCTTCTTACAAGCAAAAACACTTCCGATTAGAAGACCTATTTCACAGACTATATACATTTAGAAAAGGATACATTGCCTCCAGTCCTCAGATTTCCTTCTAAGGATGCCTATCAGCTTTAAAATGAAACATTTATGTATTTTTTTTTCAAAATTAAGTTACCACTTTAACAAAATAACCCTTTCCCTCAGCCTAAATCAAACTCTGCAGTCTCCATAACCTCAGGCAACTGACTTCATCCTTCATTTCCAACACTTGCATACAAAAACCAAAGAGGACAATGACATATCATTTAACCTGACAGTTTATTAGTAACATTTTGCTTAGACCATGTTATTTGTCTAGGACTGACAGTGCATAATTCCATTATTTCCAGCACCTAACTCCCTGGTCCTTGGAAGGATCAAGGCTTTCAACGCTATCTAGAAAATCCATCTGTCAACACTGTGAGCTCTCCTAGGCTTGCTGAGCATAGTTTATGTAAGTCATTTCTGCCAGCTTTGAAGCAGGACTACCTGTATTTAACTGCTTCATCCCCTTTGGGGAGCCACAATTCTGGAATGCACTGACAATTATGTACTTGGTGTGCACCAAGACGTCTGCAGTAGTGAACAGCAAACGTACCCCAGCCAATGGACCGACAAATTCCTCCTGCAAGTATGAATCACTGCTAAATTCAAAGGAGTACAAACACAAGGTTCTCCAAACCTCAGACAGCTCTGTGTGGTTGAGAGAGCAGTCTAAGACAAAAGTTGCATCTCATTCTCCAGGTCTTTACTCACAGAAGATTCAGCAATCTTCATTTTAAGAGCACGCACGCACAGCATGAGGCCATTTCTTAGGCTGCATGGAACTACCATTTACAGTGGTGGTCACTGTGCTCCAGACCCCATAACTTTGCGATTCAGTGAGTTACCGTGCAGCCTTACGCTGGCAGGGCGGGACAATCAGCTTCCATCAAGTTGCTTGTTGAAGTGGACAGTGAGCTTAGTAAGCAGAACAGCTTTTGCCTTAAGCAGTTAACTGTCATCCATAAACTGAACATGATGAAATCTTGTAATAGGCTAAAAATCACCGAGCGGATTATTTTTTTGTAGGGTGTTCACGTTTATCGTTTGCTTAGGTGTCTTGCTGGTAATTTCCACAGTAACTTTACTACAGCCTTATAAGGACACACTCCTCTGAGTGTTGGCTAAGCAGGAATCTTCATGAGACACCCGGGAAGGCAGAACTTGGCTGAAGCGGCTTTTGAGAGGAAAACCACCCCTGCAGCCCCTATGCAGGCCTTACTTGGTTAAGCAAGGACATGCTGCCCATAAATGCTGCCATTTGCTAGCTGCTTTTGCAGTTAGCACACTTCCAGCCCCAGCAACGAGGACAGAACATTTTCACCTTCCCAAACCCCTCCAATGGCTTATTTTCAACATTAAATGAGCTGCATTCACTTGTACTCATACCTCTTCCTTTACCTTTAGCAGGCAACCCAAAAACCCACAGCACCGCTTTGAATAAAATGTCAAAGTAGCTAAGTTCAAAAGCTTCCCTGTCTGCCTATAGCTTGCTAAGCCAAGTGAGAAAATACCACTTAAGACATCAGATACCTGACAAGCCTCCCGCTATCAACAATCACAATAATAAAATATTCATCACTGACAGAACGAAGAGGCAATAGTACTGTAATTCTGCTTCAAACTCCTTCTGTAGGATGTCTTTTTAATGGCCTCCATCTACACTACACAACTTTGAGCTACAGTTACTGTCTATACCCCCTGTTTTTCCCTCCAGCAAAGGAGCTGAGGAGTTGATGCTGTCCTTTCTCTACGAAGACAGACCAGGCCTATCTGATCAGTGGTGACCTGCTAATGAAATTCCAAGCACGCATGTGCACGTGCACATTCAATAACGCAAATACAAGCGTATATGATCTTCCTGCCTAACAGCATCTATGGGTATCGAGCACATACAGGCTTTCATGGGCTCACCCAGCATTACAGCTCGCTATTCAGTTCATTTTAGTGACAATACGCTCTATGTAGTTGCTCTGTAGCAAATCCTAGTCACAAACCGTACTTTTAATCAATGTGACACATTCACTCTTTGCTTCTCTAACACACATCCTTCCAGAAATGGATTCCATCCGCACTGGTGCCAGAAGCAGAGCAAACAGTATCACCACAGTACAAACAAGTTCAGAGGCTCCAAATGAAAAGCCCCAATGAAATAGTAAAAGATAGGACATACATGCAGCGCAGCATCTCACCGTCATTAAAAGCCCATTAGAACATAGCTGCTGGCAGTGATCCAACACCAGGAATCAAAGTTTCCAACCTAGGTGGAAACCTACTACATTAAACAAGCATAACAACTCAGCACATAGGCATAATTTCTCAAAGATCCTATATCCTAATTTGCTGCCTTCTTTTCCCACCTAAAAGCTAGTTTGAACTGTGAATAGCAGTGCGTCCCTTTCACACACACACACAGCGACCTGCTTCCTGCAGAGAGGCCAAATGACACTCAGCATTTCATCCTGCCAGACCTCTCAGCAGCTTTCCTCTGTTCTGGAGATCACACTGTATTTCCCTGTAAGACCAAGCCCACAAGAGTGACTGACCAATATTTGCAAATGGAAAGTTTTTCAGCAAGTAGATAGTACTCAAATCCACCGATATCTAGTAAGTGATTTTCTTCCCCCTCACGAATTAATTCCTTCTGAAGACATTCTCTTAGGAAAACACAAAGCAGAATTAAGATGGAAGTCTGTTTGCAAGAGACCTATCTGTCACTTGTAAAATCTAAAAAAAAGCAAAAACCATAGCATGTCTGAAATGTCATTCCTCGAGTGCAGGCACACACACATCTGCTAAGTGCAATTCATTAGCTAGCTACTACTGTGTCAGGCTGCTGCCAACAGAGCCAGAGGAAATGGCAAACACCAGCAAGATCTGCAAAGCCAGCCCTGAGCACACACTTCTAGCCAGAGTAAGAACAGAAGAAATTGGAAAATGTACTGCTATATGATGCAGCTGAAATAGCTCAGGCATTCAGAGACATCATAGGAAAGAATGGCAAATATTCGTAAGAGAACGTGGCTGTTATCAGAGAGTAAATCACACTGTGCAGCTCAGGCTGCTCTAAGGGCCAGTTAAAATACACTGTCAAATTAGTTACACGGAATTTCTCTAGGCTGCAAATATCTGTAATATCACAAAGTCATAGCCGTGTTGTCCTCTGCTTGAGAATTACTTAGTCTTGCATGTGTAAGGAAAGTAAGTAAAAAAAATCACAGCTCAAGGGATAGTCACACATTAGATTCTGGGTAAGAAAGAGGAATTTCTGGTTGAAAGTAGCCATATTATAATTTCAAAACAAAAAGTAAACACACCAGGCTTATCCATAAGATTCAACAATTAAAAAAAAGTTTCTTCTTAAGACAGGTCCAAGAGTATTTCTTTCCAGTTAGGTACTTTAAAACCCAGTGATGCAAAAAGCATTGCTAGATTTCCCAGACTACAAAAAAGCAGCACAAACAGCTGGCAAGCCAAACACTGACCACATCCTCACCTCTCATGGCTTAACGATATGTGCACAGGTACCGGCACCATCACTTGCAGACTGTCCTGTTCTCTTTCACGTGCGTGTAAACATACGAGCTGCAGTTCTGCTACTCCGACATGCTTCACTTCATGCCAGTTTCTCCCTAGAAAGGATCATCATCGATGAGAAGGAACAGAACACAAAACACAAGTTTTAGTCACTGAATCAAATTTGGTATTTAAGTTAATGTCTTACGTTCTGTTTTCCCTCCCTCTCCTCACAAAAGTTTTCCCATGAGAGACAACTACCCCATTCAACTGTCAAGATCCCCTTCCTGAGAAACAATCCTGTTAAAAAAACCCCGCCGGGCACAGTACCAGTCTGCTGACTCCAGAGCTACAGTGACTGATGGTGAACAGGGATCTGTCTGACAAAGCTTTGTTTCAAAAAGGCAAAAAGACGACAAAAAATATCTTTGTCATCTGCAGCATAGCAATCCAAATTTGAACTTCATCAGTACCCCAAACTGTGCAGGAGCAGGTGCTAAAAGCATGATTATTAATGATACACAGTTCTTCCCTTCTGCTTGAGAGGATAAGGCTAAAAATTTTCATTGCAGAACTACAAGAGCCTTCTCTTAAAACCTATTAAGGTATTTTCTTCAGAGGTATAATAACAACAGACACAGTGCTTTCTGGCCTGTAAATTCCCTCCCTTCCTTGACCTTGAGAACCACCAGCCTCCAAGGGAAAGTGAAGTCTTTTTATTAGGCTGTCTGCCTACCTACGCACAGTCCCTTTCCAATAAAGCCAGCTTGGGAGAATCGCAGGCAGAAGTTTATATATCACATAACTCTGCTCCACTCAGAAGACAGCAGAAGACTACACTGCATTTGTCGTAATTATTGCCACCAAACCTCCAAATTATCTTCTTTCCTTCAGCAATCCTGCCCTTTCCAGAAAACAGCATCCTAATCAGACTGGCACACATCAGCCATTTGCTAAATGGTAATCAGTAACTTTGACATAAATTTACAAACAAGGACTCTATTACCACCACAACCACTGAACTTGTAACTTCACCTGTCTATGTTCCTTTTCCTTCCCCTACTCCTCTCTTGCTTTTTTTTCCATGCCAAGTGTCTTTGCCCTGGAACACCTGCACCTGTAACTGCAGGACAAAATGGGCCCTCATCTTTGTAAAGGCTCCAGGTAGGCACAGGATAGAAACCTCCAGTGCCAAAATACCATCTGTTTCTTAGGTAGCCATCACGGCATTAACTTTCAAAAAGAACACCAAGGACTTTGTAGGAAGGCACCTGCTAGTGCACAAACTTTAATAGCACCTAAGGGCAAATACATTTGTTGAGATATTTATCCAGTCCCTTCACTGAATTACCTTCTAAGAGATCCAGGTAGACCACAAACGCAGCATAGATTTGAGCGCTGTCAGATATATCAAGAGACATCATTTCTGTGAACTGAAACCCAAAAAGTAACGTTGGTGAAGGAAAGCAGATGTTATATTAAGAACGCACAGGTTCTTAATATAACCCAGAATCTGTACAGAATCTGTACAGCTATCTAAGCCACTGAAGTCTGAAACCAGTTTTAAGGACCAAGAGGCAATTAAAAAGCAGGATTTGTTTTCTGACGGTGTCTTAAGAGCTCTTTTTTCCACATTCCCCCTATTCTGGAGCTTAAGAAAGCACGCCAAATAAACAAATAAATGAGGAATCACAACTATTTCTGGAACAAATCTAGCTTTGTGAAGAAGGGCTATGAATTTTACCTATTTTTGCTGCAGTACATCAACATAAGATGACGGCCAAATTAAATACCTCCGTGTTTTCAGTACACCAAAAATTAAGATGGACTCAAAAGTTTGGCGATTGCAGCATTTATAACCCCCTCCCCTGCTAAAGCCGGCATTCCCCAACCACCCCACCGGCTCTCGGGCCAGGAGACGAGCCCCCTCAGCAGGTCCAAGGTCAGGAAACACGTTATATGACGGTCTCCTCCTCCAGCACCCCTTCTCGGGGGGGACACCCGCCCCTCACCGGCCCCTCGGCCTCGGGGCGCCCGTGACCGCCTGCGTGGGCCCCGGCCCCGAGGTGCTCCTCAAAGCCACGGTGGAGGGAAATCCTGTCAGGGGCCGTAGCAACGGGCACAGGCGGGAAAGCGGGACACTCCCCGAGTGACTGAGGGCCTCAGCGGGGTGAGCCCTAACGGTGGGCCCCGCCGCCCCTCAGCGCCAGGGCAATGAAGGG
>NW_010523475.1:0-5767 GCF_000687285.1 Phaethon lepturus | reverse complement strand
CGGTCACCGCTGTTCGTTGGGAGTGGTTGTCGCCAAATCCTGAGTCTCTGGCCTTGCTGTGGGGCCCTTCCCGCCCTTCCCAGTCTTCGGTGTCGCCCCATCAGAGACTGCAAGTGGCTAATTGTCGCCACTCTAACCGGTAAAATGGACGGGTGTGTTTGTCCCTGCTTGTCCCTTTGTGTTTCTCCCGCCCTACAAGCCCCGTGACAGAGCCCTCCCTTTCACGGACTTCCATCCCAGACTGCTGCCGGCCCCAAAGCCGCTCATGTTCCCCGGGCACTCCTCACCTACTGATTTTTCTCGGTGTCTTGACTTACCCCAGCATCCAGCAACCTGCGGTTTCAGTCTCCTAAGTCTGTAGAGGTCTCACCCACAACTTCGTTGCTGTAACTTCAGTTGGTCTGCTATTTGGTTGGGTTTTTTTTTTACTGAGATTACTATAAATTCGGACTTTGTGTTACTCCCCTTGTCCTCTCCATATCTACTCTCTCCTGGCTTGTTTACCTGTCAGTATTAAGTTCGCTCCTCTCCCTGCATTTCAGCCACTGCGCCCTCCTCTCCTGTTTCTGCCAGTCCGATGGTCTTGCTGAGTGTCTCCTGGCATCAGGCACCTCCTGCCTCTCCACACTTTCTCCCACAAATACCTTTCTTCCAGCAGAAGACTTCAGATCCAGATTTTAACTCGACAGCTTCTTTCCCCGTGCCTGCCCATCCCCTTGGGTCTAGCTCAAGTTCTCCCTCTGTGTCAAAAATTAGCCAGCCTGTCAGCTCTCTGCGGCTTTGGCCTTATTTCATGGTCCCACACAGCACCACCTGCAAGTCACTGTACCGTATGTTTGTGCTAACACAGGTGCCAAAACCAGCAAAAAGCTGTAAGACTAGTGGCACAAAAAGCTACTTCTTAGACAATTACATTTTCTCACAGGGGCAGACCTAGCCATTTTGTGCTTGTGCACTCCTCTTTGGCATGTGGCCTGATGCACAAGTTCTACAGGCCAGTTTTCTGCCAGCTGCCCTCCATGCTACTTGCACACAAAGGTAAGTACTTGCAAGAAGAATCATCTTAACTGCTTTCAGTTTTGATAGCGAAACTCAAGTCAGGCCCGAAACACCAACTGCTGTTGCCACAGAGCAAGTTGTGCTTTGTTCTAGGCTCTCTTCTCCTCCAGTGCAAAAAGGTCATTTATAAATGTTAACTGCAGAACTTTACTCCATCTGTGTTGAACAGGAACAAACTGCAGTTTTCCAATGGCTTAAACCAGTCAAACTTGGTTCATTATCTTGGAGGTGATGAAGCTCATATCCCTGACATAAACATCAAGTTTCTACAGGGTTAGACAAGAGCTCATCAGAAAATAGAAGATCATCAACATATTAGAGGGGATAAAAATTTCTTCCTGTGCACAAATGGATAACCATTTGGGGCAAAAGTTCTTTAAAAAAATTAAGACTAAAGTAGACTGTACATGTAGAATTGTTTAGAGGAAGATAAAAGTTTGACAGTGGTAGAAATTTTATCTGCATTGGCAGAAAATGCAAGTCTTTATTTTGCTGCATTGAATAATTCCTATTTCAGCAATATAAAAAGTTTCATATATTTTCTAAATGCAAAACCATTGAATACTGGAAAAACTGTGTATATTAACATTTTTCTATGCAGGAACTGACAATCTGCAAGGTGTCCAACTAGCTAAGTAGGGACTTAGCTAAGTCACTACTCTGTTTAATCATATAGTTACATTTGTCTTCCATCTCAGATTAAATAAGTTCATATTTTAGTTTTGACGCTTTTGGAGTCTCTTGAAGACATTTTAATTTCCTCAGCCTTTGGAAACGGTGTTTTGAATCTGACATTTCTCAAGAATCAGAAGCTTTGCACCATGTATTAAAATCAGTGAAAAGCAGCTGAAAATACTTTTTTCCCTAGTTAGGGAAGCAACTCAAAGATGACTTGGTTTCATACAAAAGCAGGGTGTTCTTCAAAAGAGTCTGACTAAAGTGTTTTTAAAGGTAAAGGAAACAAAATGAAATTTGATTTAAAGCATGAAAAATAAAATTGTTTGAAAAAGTTATATTTTGGAAAAAAAAGTGTATTTTGCAATACAGACATTGTACTTGAAAGAGAGCAACATGCCATACCAATGCTGTTAAACTTCAAGGACCATATCAGCATTTTTTAGCAAATGGTTTAATTTTGAATGAGAGAATCTGCAGAGCTTCATCCAGACCTGCCACCTGATGCTTGAGTAAGAGGTTAGTACACTGATACGCATTAAATTGTTACAAGCTGTGAATGAACTGTGGAAGTGAAAAAGAGTTCTTCCTGTGACCAGTTGTATGTCTTGACCTTGCCTATTTGAAACAGCCATTCCAACTGACTTCCTGCAGGTGTGGGTTAGGTCACACTGCAAAGAGGTATGCTGGTGTCCGGTCTGCAAGTGAAGCAGTTGCTCTGCCAAGGCCAGACCGACACTGAAGCACCGTGTTCTCCTCTCCTTTTTCGTGAACATCAAGCACTCTTTCTAAACACAACATGAACGGGTCTCTCTGAAGAGTAAGAAATAAGTTAATGTTGAATTCCCTGTGTGATAGAACCCTAACTTGTTTCCACCTTTCAAAAAAAATCCCCATATAACCTCAATATATGTAGGTTTTAGACCAAAATATTCCTTGAACTGTGACGAAACGACTCAGGGTATATACAAGATGTATTTTTCAGTGTGGGAAGAAGGAAAGGTGATTGTTAGCTACATGCATGCAGCAGCAGTACTGTGTCTATAGTAATTTTTGTGAATCAAGGTAAAAAGTAAATAGTATAAATAAATAATAAATAGTAATAAAGTATAGTAAAAAGTATGAATAAAAAGTAGATAAACATAAAAACTGAACCCTTGCTGGTTCAGTATCTGGTAAGCTATTATGGTGCCAAAACCTTTAGGAACTTACAGACATCGTGTTAAGTCTCTATGATTCCTTCCATATCATCCCATAATTTGTATTTCTTTATCAGCCAATGCCATTTTTCATCATGCTCAATTTTTGACTACTCATCAGACAACAGCAGAGAGGAAGCCCTGTTCACTATTGTGTTTTTGATCAGCAAAAAATTGCCATGCCATTATTAAAAGAACTGCAACATAATGAAATCTTCCAATTTTGTGCACCTGAGCAAAGAACTTCTTTGCTTTGGCACAAGACATTTAAAATAACTGCATGATGCAGAAGTAGCAATACCAGAACTAAAAGCCAATTATACAGATCAGGTCACAAACTGGAAATGCAATTTTGAGGCTTAATGCCCAGAGAGTCTAAAATACTATGGAGCTTTTGGTCTCTTGCAACTAAAACTTCAATTTGTACCTTGAAGGATATCAGTCTCAGGCTATTCTTAAGCTCACATCTTAGAAAATCTTAGCCCAAAGTGGTATTTTTGCAGTAATAAGCAACAGGAAACAACTTCGGGAAAAAAAAGTGATAGGGCACCTTAAGCGCTTATGGCAATCACGAAGTCTGTCATGCAGCCCTGTAAGCCAAAGCAATTGGCTGTACTTTTGAATTCAGTATTTCCTGAGTGAGGACCAACTGCAGCTCTGTGGTTAATATAAGCTGATTTTAACTTTGTAAATAACTATCTTCAGCGTACTTTTGCTCCTACTGGGGAATTCCAACTAGAAGAAAAAACCCAGCGATTTTTGTGTGTTTTTGTAAATATAAATATCTATAAATATCTGTAAACTGTGTTTTAATTTAAACTGCTAATTTCTCTCTAGATTTTTTGACATTATAGTATCTGAGACCTTTAGATTCAAAAGTCCAAAATAAAAAAATGCTAAGACTTCATTCTCCTCTTTTCCAGTTGTTGCATCCAGATTAAACAGTCACAGCAAAGCTGGAGAGGGGCTTACCAGACCTAGAAAACCTGAGAACGCAGCTCCCCGTAGTGATAAGAAAACAGTAGTTAAATAAGCAGCAGTACAATACATGCAGCCTGTCAGACTGATGGGTGCTGCACATCCAGGGCTGAAGAAACATGGCACCTCACACAACTTGAGAGTTGTGTGATCTCACTGGAGTCTTACATATCCAATCTTCATGTGTCTCCACCTATGCTATTACTTGGGGTCAGCTTTGATTAC
Organism: Phaethon lepturus; assembly: GCF_000687285.1. Classification (NCBI taxonomy): domain Eukaryota; kingdom Metazoa; phylum Chordata; class Aves; order Phaethontiformes; family Phaethontidae; genus Phaethon; species Phaethon lepturus. The sequence continues at coordinate 1,631 of NW_010523475.1, read as the reverse complement.
AACTGAATTATGTAATCTCTTCTACAGACAAGGATAACAGAGTTTATCAGAGAAAGTAACAGAAAGTTTTTTTTCCTGTGTTTCCATATGTACCCATTCTGTGCACTATCCATCAGTGTATTATTGTCTCTTAAGTGACTTGTTCATCTTCTGGCTGTGTGTTCTCAAATAACGTGGTCATTTTTGGACTGTGTATTTTCTAAGATTAGCCTGGTCATTTGTGGATTATATATTTTCATAGATAACCTGGTCATCTATGGTCATCGTGATACACTGTTTTTCCTCAGATGCAGACCAATATTCTTTCAAGAGACTATATTACTGATCCTTCTCCAAGTGTGGTTCATGATAGCTTTAATACAATCTTGCTCATGCAAAAGGGCCCAGATTTCTCATGGCCTGTGGAAATTCAGGTCACATATCAACAGTAAGAGAGTATGTATGAAAAGTACCTTGCAAATTACTTGTTACTAACATCTTAATGTGTATCTACTTCTGACATTAGTCAATGATAGTTACTGAACATGTAACTTAATCTTTTTTTAATTCCCTTCAGCCTGGGACACGCTTTCCAGAATACCTTGTCTACTTTTCTTGGATATTGTAGGGTGGATTTCATTCATCCTCTTGTGCTGCTGTTGTTTGACACCATATATGCTTACATAAGGGGCCTGAAACCTCTCAGTTGTGCGGAGATGAACCTTTCACAAGAACCTTTCCATTTGTGCAGTGAGGCAAACAGAAAGGGAGTGATAACCTTGTTACCCATCTCCCCCATCACTCCCCCTGCTGTGATTTTGTCCCATGGTCTTTCAAAATCATTACCTGTTTGTTTTTCTTGATAATCTGGGTGAAGAATGTGCTACCCTGTATTTGAGGATATCCAAATCCCAATCTGGCTTTCATGTGAGTTGGTCATTTTAATTTCCTATACGGTGCTGGTTTTGGCTGGGGTAGAGTTTATTTTCTTCATAGTAGCTAGTATAAGGCTATGTTTTGGATTTGAGCTGAAAACAGCATTGGTAATACAGGGGTGTTTTCATTACTGCTGAGCAGTGCTTGCACAGAGCCAAGGCCTTTTCTGCTTCTTGCACCACCCCACCAGCAAGTAGGCTGGGGGTGCACAAGAAGTTAGGAGGGGACACAGCCGGGACAAGTGACCCCAACTGACCAAAGGGCTATTCCATACCGTATGACATCATGCACTGTGTATGAAGCTAGGGGAAGATGAAGGAAGGGGGGGTCGTTTGGAGTTTTGCAGTTTGTATAACCGTTACGCGTGATGGAGCCCTGCTTTCCTGGAGATGGCTGAACACCTGCCCGCTGATGGGAAGTCGTGAATGAATTACTTGTTTTGCTCTGCTTGCATACGCAGCTTTTGCTCTACCTATTAAACTGTCTTAATCTCGACCCACTTCTCACTTTTACTCTCCCAATTCTCTCCCCCATCCGTGGAGGGAGTGCACGGCTGTGTGGTGCTTAGTTGCCGCCTAAGCAAATTAAACCACGACATACACATACACTCCCTATTACCTATTTTGGGGATTCAGTATCCCTAAAACATGGCTTTGATTGCCCAGCTGCAGACATGCCCATGTGCCACAAGCTCTGTGGAGGAAGGTACAACCACC
>NW_010523474.1:0-3912 GCF_000687285.1 Phaethon lepturus | reverse complement strand
TGCCATACTCGGCGCTAGCCCCGCTTATCGAGTCCGTATCAGCGGTTGCCACAGAAATGTTAGTATCCGGCAAATCCCCTAGTTTCTGCAGGCCGGTGGTGGGACTCCCAGGGCAGTTTACTTGGACGCACCTTTGTATAGTCATTTTCTTCGGGAAATCAATCGGAATTGGGCCATTTACCGCATCAGTTTTCACACAGTATTTGAACATCGTAGATAGAGAGGGAGAAGTCCTGATAGGATTTCCCAGCGAAGTCTGAATTAAGCCACTTGCAATGTTACATTTCCATTCTTGTCTGATAGCAGGTACCTCTCCCAATGCATTTCTGCAGCCGGGATGGTCTCCCAACACTTGCACTGAAATATGTAACAAGTGCTTTACCCAGCACTGCGATCAGCGGGAGCGGAGGTAGGTACAGTATTTCTGCACACTCACAGCTGTGATTCAGCAAAGCATTCAAGCTTATTCACCAAAACACTTGGGCATGTGCTAGTTTTTGAGCATGCACATAGCTCCCCTTATCTCTGCGTAGCTTTTTCTAGGGCACAAATGCCACTTTCAACCTTACCTTTCTTTGAGAATCAGAGCTGTTTAAGGACATGCACACCACCTTGAAGAAGAATAGGTGGCTAAACCAGAGCTAGACGGCAAACGCACAGCTGTGTAGTGTTTGCGGTTTAAGAGGGCAAGTAGAAGCAAATTAACACAACTTCTTTTTGTTAATCTGCAGTAAATACAGAAATTACAACTAGCTGATTAGTGGGAGGCAACATGAGGGTCTTCGGCAACTCAAATCTGAGTCTATGCAGAATAAATGCCTCACTGCCAACAGCTACTGTCAGTGGCGCAGGCAACTGAACCAAAGGACACTTCAGTTCCAAGTGCAGGTAAAAGCAGAGCTCCTCAGAGCAGCACACCTTGCTACACAGAGGTTTTGCTCTCAGGCATATTGTAAAAAAACTAAAGCTATTTAGCCACTCTTTAAGATTTCATGTTGCAGTTTTTAAGAGCAAGAATTGACTCAAAATTTGAGTCACAAATGCTAAAACCCCAAAGTTACCATTTTCACAGCAACCACAGCACAGCTCTTGGTAGGCATGTATTCTTTGTCCTCAAGTTAGAAGTTCCTGCTTGCTTAAAGTCAGCTTTCTGGTGAAGATCACGGATGATATTAAATTTTAGTTTGGATATTTATGTGAAGGTTGCTGACTAATGGTTGCATCAGGAACCATAATGCTGACCGCTGGCTATCTCACATTTAAATCTCCCACTCTAACAATCCATTAACAGACTGTTGTTTTTGCACAGAGTCTACTAGATTATTTTAAAACATTAGAATAACAAACCTGGGAAAAGAAAAGCTATGACAGCATAAGAAAATACCAATGCCTACCTAATACAATGTGCATGCAAAGATACAGAAAGCCATATAATAGAAAAAACATTTTTTCAACTTGGAACAGTCAGCCAACCATTAGATGCCATAACTAGAAATATCTTTATTTTATAGCATAATTCAAACATAACCTATAGTAAACAATCCAGGTAGGATTGCCAGTCTAGAGCTTTTTCCATCTGGCTTCAACTTCTTGCTCTTTCAGACTTCCCAAGTGACTCAGCAAGGCACTTAGTCTACCTATGTCCACAGTACCTTCCTAACCCACCCCTATTGAAGACAAATCAGCAATCATGATATATCAGTGATAGCTGCCATATAATTACAGCACCAGACACGTAACACCACAATGCATATTCCATTGGCTTTTCTATGTACGGAGAGCTCCGAGCTTGGGCATGCTGCTAAGAAGATAGTTTTTCTGCCCAAGGTACAAGTACTCAATCTTATGAGTAGAATTAGTTCACCTTAATTCACCTCACTTCAGTATTTTAAACCGGGGAATATTTAAACACCCTATTTTAGAAAAGTCTCTCCCCATAGATTAGGAGATAGACAGTTAGGCATGATAGCCCAGCTACATGTTGGCTATTGAGCTACACAAAGTGATAATGCTCTTCACATGCATATTAAGAATCTCTTTTTGAATGTTATTAACAGCTTCCCTGAATACTTTTAACTTTAGTGATACACAATCCATTTTCTATCGTCCTAGCCCAGGAAAGTTGTTCAGCACATGCCTGAGTTTTTCCATAGACTTAGCCTTAAGGATATTAGGTATCCAAGCCTCCAATGTGGCCAAGAGGTCAGCAATACCAACACATCTATCTACAGACACTGAATTTACAAACCTGTGTTCATACTGCATCATGGTCTTGGTTTGGGAACGCCGGTTACTGAAGTACCAAAGCTAACAGAGTTCCACTGGTATGCCCTACTTCAGAAATACCACCTGTTCTTTTATAACCAAATCCAGTTGCCCCAAACATAGCAAATACACCTACTCCACTAAGAATTATTTTAAGGCTATTTGAAACTTTCCAGTAAGGTACATTTGAGCTCCACAGACCACAATACAGTGCCTTTTTCTCACCCGAAGACCTAGATCAGTCACGGTTTTGCCACCTGAAATTCCAAGGAACCAAGAACAAACTCGAGAAACACCATCCCAAAGGCATTTTCTCATCTGAAAGTAGTTACAGCACAAAGAAAAAGTGTTGGGTTTTGTTTGTTCTACCCTCACCAAGTCTGGTCCTACATTGCTGTTATTTGAAGTGCAAGAAAGTTTCCATTTCATTTTACCTACTTTAACACCTTAAAAAAAGCAATTTAGTAGCAACATTTGCAGTTGCAGCAACAACAAAAGTTCCACAAACAACTGATGAGAATCCCTAATCTGCTTAAAGTCAGGTATTTTAGGAACATGGAAAAAAACGAACATCGATAACTGAATGATCACCTCACATGTGTGGAAAGTGCAACCTGTAAGCTTTTCTGGGAGCAGTGCTCTGTTTTCTGTAACATTTCTGCATAATCACACCAGAAAGCATGCTCTTTAGTGGAGAGACTATGATTACATGCATGCCTGTACATCTTCTGTTGCAGCTGGGTCCCTGGTTCTTGACTAGCACTTCTGAGGCTCAACTGCAACACAAGCAATAAGGAATAAAACGTGTTCAGGATGAAAACAATTGACCTGACACTGCCATCAAAACATGGAGCATTTCTAAATTTCTATCACAATCTCACACGGGTGTCACCCATTTCTCTGATTAACCAACAAGTTTATTCTTCTGTAAGGCAGGTAAAACAGTCCTCCCGCTCCCTTGTCAAGTGGGAGAGGGCTGACTCCTTAAAGTGGAGCACCGAAACTAATTTGACTTGAAAGAACTTCAGCTGGACCAGTGGAAACAAGACCCAGATGCAAAGTTACCTAACTGAGCCCGTACTGCACACCTACAGCCAGTTGTGTAACAAACCTCAGGACAATTTTACAGGTCTTAATCAGGCAAAACTCCCTGCTGATTTCCACGAGGGAGCTCTAATCAATCACAGGCTGCAAGAACTGGATCCGGTTTTCTCCCTTTTAATGAAAAGGTTTATTTTGAGCTAAGAGAACATCGGATTATATGAACTCGGCAAGTCCGTAACTCTCGCTTTCATGATGTAAGGAATTTGTCCTGCGTTTAATCTACCAACCAGAGAAATTCACCTCATCAGCAGTCTGGTTTTGGTAGTGTACAAAAAACCCCACAGAAACAAACAAAAACCAACCCGAAACTACCATAAAACAGTTTCACGAATAACGGACCTGTTCTCCGGTGGCGACCTTCGTACGAAAGCTATAAGAAAAGCTGTCAGGGGCGGCGGGAGATTCGCGGCTCCTGAAGTACACTACCGCACCTGAGGGCAAACGGGGAAAACAAGCGCTCCCGCCCGGGTTCCTCCCTGAAGTCGCGCCGCTCCCCGCGGCAGCCGGGGGGCTGCCCGAGCGCGGGCGCTGGAGGAAAGAGTC
>NW_010523473.1:8813-11313 GCF_000687285.1 Phaethon lepturus | reverse complement strand
AAACTTTCCAGACAGCACACTTCAAAAAATACTCCCCACTTCCCTCTCAACATACTTCGAACATAAAAGTTTAAAGTGAGTAATAAAACTTTCGGAACACCTTCTGTCTCTCCTTGCTCTATAGAGCAAAAGAGCTTTTAGTTTATTAACATCCTCTGGACAGCAATCACATTTTTATGTATCTCTGACTACCTCCATGAATCAAATACTAAACAAGGTTAAAAATAAGTATGAGGTTTTGCCCAGACCACCCTTAAGAAACTGCTCGGTGTATTATTACAAAAAGTGCTCTTGGTATTTTTTCAGTCCAGTATTCATGCCATTTAGGTAAAAATTTGAAATGTAAGATGCTTCACACCTAGCAAAAGCGTCTTTACAAACACCCTCAACCCTAGCAGATTCATCCAGAACTCCGCCGTGGATATTGCCCAAATTATTCTCCACGTTGCGGGAACACGACGACGTTGCTTATGGACTTCCGTCTCACATTTCTGATGATAAAAAGATGCAGGACTTTATCCACAGAGAATATAAAAGCAGCCTTTTGCAGAATCAAAAGAAGATGTCCATTCTCTATAGAAAGAAACAATTAAAACTAGATAATGGTTATGAACAGCTCTGACCTGCTGAGAGCCTGAAGGCTTTGCTTCACTCAGGACTCCACTTCTCCTGACTGCAGGTCAGCCCTACGCAAACAAAGCCTTAACAGAAATGTTATGGAGGAAATAATAGCCATTTCCAATGATAATACACAATTTTAGCACCTACGCTTGGCTGATTTAGGTGGTCGGCTAACATGTCAAACAGCCTGCCTTAGTTAGGTGAGCCTTTAATGGGTAACTGGCAGACTCTGGCAGCCTTATTTCTGTTTTAGATTTGGTTTGTCATTGGATATCCATTACCTGCCATTCATCTTTGATCTCTTTGGACAGGCCTGATCAAAAGATGTCATTTGACCTACTCCACTTGGCAGAAACTTGTATGACTCTCATAAAGGGGGCACCCCAGCTATAAATAAAATGACATTATTATTTTTCTGTCCTATCATCTAGAAGAGACAATTATGATAATGCAGTGTCTGTCACTCGGAGCCCAGCAAATTGCTAGCTCTCACGCAACTGTTTAGCTTTCTTATTTGTTTTTTGTCTGTTTTCCTCCATTTCAAGTTGAAAATAAAACAGAATTGAAATCACTAATGCTCTGCCTCACACTCTGACAGTCTCAGGGTTTCCTTTTATGGGACTGACGTGCAGATGTGACCATCAGACTGTTTGTCAATGGTGGGTGGTGGTGAAGTGCTGCGTTGGCAACACATCCCAACAATGGAATGGGGTTTATACTTCATTTCCAGCTCTGCGCACGAGCGCCTATCTGAAGGCAGTGCTGGTAGACGTTACAACAAACAGATAAAATCATGGAGAGAGTTTATTGTATCTTTAATAAAGCAACAATAGAGGAAATGTATGAGCCCCTTCTCTACTGCCAGGGGGTCAGGAGCGAGAGGGGGTTTCTGGAAAGGACGAGCAACAAGCCAACTATCAGGATGTTGACCGTCTTTTGGTGTTTTTCCAAGGAGCACGTATACCCCGTTCCAATGCATTCACGTCTCTAGCAAAGTACACTGTGTGCACGTACACACAAACAGGGAGCGGAGCAACCAGCCGCTTGGTCAGGTACCTCTGTGCCCGCGTGAGTCTGCACGCCCACACGCACAAGCTCTGTTTGGCCACTGGCCTGAACCGTGTTACAGCCTCTTGGCCGAAACGCTCACTTCCGGCGCGCGGTCTCCCACCCACCAGCACTCGCGACATTTTCCTCTGCCTTCGCCGGGGAGAGGCACACAGCAAGTCGCGGAGCACTGTGCCGGAGCACAAAAGCTCCGGCGAAGGCCACCGCTGGCACTCCTGCCGCCCGACCGCACAGTCCCTCTGCCCGGGGTCACCGGGGACAGCACCCCGGCGCCCGCTCCGTCTCCCCAACGCGCTCCCACACCGCTACCGACACGTTCGCAAAACTAATTATCCGTTTCGTGTCGCAAAATACGTGACTGTTGGTCCATACATTCACTACAGGCATCCACGACGGGGAGACCCTGTGAAACCAACACGGCTAGCGAGCAAAACCACGAGTACTATCAACCTCCTCGAGCGCGAGAACAGCCTCCTCGGAGAGGCGACGCAGAAATCCATGTGCCTCCGCTTGGTACTTGTTCTACTTCCCTCACGCAGGCTAGAGGTGCCGCTACCAGTAAACACGTCTCTGACAGAGAAGCTGAGAGAGAACTAAAACTGTTAAGGGCTTGTAAATACCAAATAGTAACTCCTCATTAATTATTTGTAATTAATTATTCATGATTAATTTGTGCCAGAACAGGAATGTTTTATTCTGAATTAATTTAATTCATCTCAAAATTGCTACTTTAAATTCCCACCCTACCATAACGTGATATAATCTCTCTCTGTAGACAAGCCCTAAAATATTAAAAAACCATTTAAAACAA
>NW_010523473.1:7500-8785 GCF_000687285.1 Phaethon lepturus | reverse complement strand
GCATGTTCTTTCACAGAAATGCACGCTGTCTGCCGCTTTGCAGTATACTTTGTCTGCTCATCAAAAAAGCAACCCGGGCAAAATGGAGCCTCTCCAGCGGGCTAGAAAATCTTTCCAATAAGGAAAAAGGGGGAAACATCCCGTATGAAACTTGGGAGCGGCTTGAAACAGAAGGCACAAACCTACCGTTCCCTGAAGACTGATCCCACTGATGCTACGAAGAGAACAACTGAAAACAACTAGGTTCTCCTTGGACACGGGTACGCAGAGAAACCCAAGGGATCTGGATGTCAGTAAGAAGCATCAACAAAGGAATGTTGGAAACAAAAACAAAGAATTGGAATTGTAAGGCATTTTTTTGAAGATGGAAAACACCTACATCTTTTTCTCATGAAATTAAGAATACTACAATGCAAGCAGATGGTAGGACTTAATAAAATACAAGTACATTTGGCAAGGAAGCCTTTTCCTATTGCAATAGTGCACGTTATTCTTCTAATCCATCACAAAAGTGTGCCTTCAACATAGCACAATTCTTTCAAGTAGACTTCTTCATTACAAAGTTTTGCTTCTTAATGACACATACTGAAAAGAGGACAGATGCAGACCACTAACTTCTCCCGTTTGAGTTTTTACTGTCCAGAAACCCCCAGCAGAGACAGGAGCCAAAAGCAGTACGGAACAAGCACTGCTACAGCGTAACCAGGACAATCCTCACCTATTCCCGCTTTTCAAACCAACCAGGGATGGAGCCTGCTTTTATACACAGACCCTTCTTGGATGTTAACCCCGCACTACACTCAGCAAGAAACGTTAGACGCATGAAAACAAGACTTCTTCATTTTTATCAGTGTTCTCTCTTTTATCTCTTTTAGGGTACAGCCAAAAAGCACACAGAATACCTTATTTCTAGGGTCTTCTCTAAGGGAGGCCCTCAACTGGGACAGCAAGTCCTACCAATACCTTGTGAGCAGGCATTCAGGTCCAAACATGGGATCTTTTTTTTCCCCCCATGACAGAGGTTTCTGACCCTCTTTTGAGAAGGCAGGTAAGTGAACAATGCAACAGCGATCCTAAAGGAAAGAGCTGGCCGCGGTGAAGGGAGACTTGTCTTCTTGGCACGGGATAGCGTACTAAGGCTTGAAGATAAAGGGGCATGGCTGAAAGGGAAAGCACCACGCAGAAAACAAGTTCATCAGTTACATTAAAGGAAGTGAAGCAGCAGAATGATGGCTACTCCCAAACACAAACTGCTGAAGTTGAGAAGCATCCTCAAAAGCTACTT
>NW_010523473.1:0-2500 GCF_000687285.1 Phaethon lepturus | reverse complement strand
AGTTTAGACTGCCCACCAGATCCGAAAGAAACCCATTAGAAATGTAATGCTAAAGTAAAGATACAATAATGAAAATGCGTCTCCATACATATTGCCTTGGGAAAAAAAAAAAAAATTCCTTTTTTTTTCCTCCTGTTTTTGCTTGGACTCGCCTGGATTCTAATAAGGTTGTCTAGTGCACACAGCAATACACAGCACACTCGTATTGACTCGTGTGTATGTACAAACTATACTGTAGTACTGTAAATGCTCCCTTTACCAAAATCAATTCAAAGATACAAAACAATCTATTGAAGAGTTTTGCAGCTGGCTTTTGAACCACTTATAAAAGACAACACACAGAAAAAATTAACCCCTGTGGCTCTATTAGGAGCAGTATAATAAATGTGCATTTAAAAGATCTATAAACACATATTTATCTGCAAAATGTTCTTGCATAAAACTGTTATTGAAAAGGCTTTCATTTTATCTTTGTGTTATTGTAATTTTATTGAATTGCTTATTCATTCTTTGATATTGTGTTTTAATGGTATTATAAATCTGTTTTATGTCTGATAGGAGCCTCATTGTAAACTGATATAACAGATAATATGGCAATTCACCATAAAAATTCTAAACCAAAAATGCAGATCAGAACGCAAAGAAGCACTTTAATTCATTCTGGGTTTCTTTTCATTTTATTTTTTAATTATTTTTCATGTTCTGGTTGCCATCTGTTGATAAAAGATGGTTGTACAAAACTCACAGTACTACACAATGGGAACTTTTTTGTAGAATTCTATTCATAAAAAAGGGGGGGGAAACAGTATAAAAGCATTGCACCTCTCTAGACTAAGGACCATTAACTGGTTCATCGTATAGACCAATATAAATTGGCCACTTTTGGAACTCAATCTCTCTCTCCATTTTTTTTGCAGAATATACTTATTTTGGGTAATTTTTTGTATCACGAGTAATAGAACAAAAAATACACTTTCTGCACAATCTTCTATTATTCTTGTTCCTTTATTTAGAACAATGTAAAACAATTAGTATAAAAGATGTATCAACATATAGAGCAATTACGCCATAAATCACCTTCTGCTCAGAAACTTAGCTGAAAGTTCACTCAATCAAGTATGCGAGCCTGCATATCAAGAAATTAAAAACTCTGTTAACAGGAGCCCATTGTGGAAGAAAGCATATAAGCTGAAAAGTGCTGGGCTGGTATGTGCATAACCTTGTAAGCACAACTCAAATCCCTCAGAGCTTCCCTACAGAGGATCTGTAGCCCTCCCTGGCAAAACTACACCTCCACGCTGCCGACTGTGCCGTTAAACACGTAGGAATGTGTCCATACACACTTTTCACGATTTGTATTTTGTTTGCATTGATCATTTGATCTAAAAATAGATGGATTTTCTCCACGAACTAATGCTTTTCCTTAAGGCAGAAAATAAGTAGTAATATGGCTGCAGAAATAAGACGTTATTAACATGAAAAACAACAAGAAAAGTACCTCTTGTAAAACATACTGAAGAACAATGCTTGGCAACAGGCTGAGGAGTACTTGGTTTTCATACGATTTCTAAAAGTAACCAGTCATGCTGTCATTAAAGAAACACCACTGAGAAAGCAGCAGAAATGTGCCCACAAATATTAAAGAAATTTATTTTTCAATCTTCTAAATAATCTTCTAAAGAAATAACTGTTTTCAGGGGAAAAAAAAACCAGCTGAAGAAGGATCCTGAATATTTATGCACCACTGCAGCACTAGAGCAAACTTAAAAGCAAACAAGAACAGCAAACCAGAAAATTCAGCTATTTTGGGTTAACAGCATCATGGCACACAGTAAACTGCGGGACGTATGAATTCAGCTGCAGGGGCAGAGGGTCACTACCTTAGCACACACACAGTGCCGCGAGAAAGAAAGGCAGTCTAATCGCTGTATTTCAAATTTCCTTGCTTATCTTTATATGAATCACGATCTACCGTGATAGAGAGCTGGCATCGGCCTTTCACAGCGTACCGGGATACGCCAGGGGAGGGGAAGACGGAGAGGTGGTATGTGCGCAACAGAAAACTGCACCTATGAACTACAGCTATTTGTATAAAATACCTAACGTATCTAACAACTTCATTTGGAAAACATGAAATTTTAGAAAGGAGAATCCAGCATTTACACAAAAACCAGAGAGATTTTCTCTGCACAGAGATCTGTTGCAGTCTAGACAGGTGTCTGTCTTGCCACAGAGTGTGCTTTGTAAAACGGTGTTTAAGGACTTTTTTAAAAGCAGGGTATTATTGCTACTTTACGTTAAAACAGTAAGGGCCATTTGTTGTTGTTTCGATTTGAATACGAGTGGAAGGAGTTTTGAGAGAGAAGAGAGTACTGATACCACCTCTCCCTGCAACTGCTGCCTGGAGCCAGCAGAGCATTCACGTCAGTTCCTGCCCACAGATTTTTAACACATCCACGCACGCCTAACGGAGGCTCCGGAGGCAAGCCCTGCCTCTCCC
>NW_010523472.1:9617-10005 GCF_000687285.1 Phaethon lepturus | reverse complement strand
GGGGCTCTCGGGTGAAGCAGCGGCAGGCAGGCTCCAACAAGAAGAGTTCACCCAAATGGTAGCAGGTGAGTGGGCGAGTGTCTGGGCCAAAGGATGTGGGGGGCAGGAATTTTAGATGAGATCAGAGGGTGACAGATAAACACTTGGATGAGAGAGCTCTTGGGGTTCCTAAACAGAGAAACTACATCTGACTTGGGAAAGTGCTCAAAATATTTGGTGCTGGAGAGAGTAAGTGGGTGGGGGAAGCATCATGCATGCTTGCCTGCTTCTTGCTTTTCCCTGAGCATCTGCTTACAGCACTGCTGGAGGTACAGTTCTGGGCTGGGCAGGCCCTTGGTCTGGCTGAGAGAGGCTGGTTCTTTTATCCTCGAGGGATGTGGACATATAC
>NW_010523472.1:2972-9595 GCF_000687285.1 Phaethon lepturus | reverse complement strand
AGGCTGTTCTTATACTCCTAGAGGTATGAGCACATATACCAAACTGCACCCACACTGTGAGCTGAGGTGGCACGGCTGGGGAGCCCTGTGGTGTCCTCTGCAGCCGGACTTCCCTCCTGTTCTCTCCCCATTCCTGAATATCATATCGCACAGGCTTGATGGCAGGTGGCACGCAGCTTTCAGGGTGTCCCGAACAAGCACAGAGCAGCCATGTGGTTGCTGTGACATGAGCACTTTTCTACACGTGTCCCATCAGCGCACTGGTAAAAGCATAGTCCTAAAGGACAGTGTGGGTGTCAATGCCTGAAACTAAAGTTCGAGTTCAGTGCTTCACACGGATGCTTAGAGTTCAATTTGTATAATAAAAAAACCCAAGCAGAATTGTAAGAAAAACTCACTCTGACCTATGGTCTTAGCTCATAAAAGGTACTGCAAAGCTGGCATGTGAAACTGAAGTGTGATCGATAATGTAGCTCATCCCTCTGTAACTCTTCAGAATGAGTAAAAAATTCCCCAAGCAAGCGATGATGCTGCAGCATAACAATGCTCACAAAACACCAGCTCACAACAGCCATGCAGACCACAAGCTGTCAGAGTCTCCCTGTGCTGCAAGGCAGCCTGCGAGCTGCGGGTCACTGTGTGCTTCCTGCGCTTGAAGCCAAGCACGGGCAGTAACCACCCGTTCTCAGGACTAAAGACCTTTTTCCTGTTCCCAGTCCCAGCAGAGCCTTCTGCTCTGCCAGTCTCTACTCTGGACTGGGCTGCACAGTCAGGCTGGTGCCATCCCAGTTCTATCAGCTGGTCTAATAGAAAATGTCCCTCCCTGCGAGCCTGGCCTCGCTTCTCGCCTTTATGCCCTTGTGGCTCCCGCCCTGGGTGGCAGGAAGCAGGAGCTCACTGCTCCTGGATCCGTCTCCCAGCCCTTTCAGGAGCCGAGTTGCTGCAGAAGGGCTGGGCAGGAACACGGGGGACATAAGTGTGGCCATGTGCTTATCTGTGTGGATATGTTTGAAAGTGGCTGACACCAGCCAGCTGATGCTGTAGAAATGCACTTTCAAATTTCCTGGTCTTTCTCAGTTTACAGTTACTTCTCTGCCTGCTGGCTGGCACATCTGCTTAGGTTTATCTTTCCTAATTACTCTGCAAGGACTGGAGGTGAAGCTGATGCAGCACAAGACGCCGGGACAAGTCAGAGAAATCAGGGCTTTCACAGCCTCCAACCTTTGTTCTTTAGGCTTTAAGATTTCCACAGCTGGAACGAACCCTCCTCCCTTACTCATCTCCGATGCTGGCCCTGCAGAAAAGCTGTGGTTTCTGGAGGGAAGCAGCACCTTGAGGTCACCCAGGGCAGGGATGCTGTCGGGGCACGGGGTGTCCCAGAAGCACAGCCAAGTTGTTTCAAATCAAGCCATGTGCACCCGCTGGTAAACTATCCCATGGATCTGGATTTCACTCCTGTTTCCCAGAGCCACTAAGTCAGTATGTGACAGCGCCTTGCGGTGGAACAGAGGATGGCAGATGACCCAGCCCATCCGCAGGTCTGGGTTAGGCTTCAGGATCAAGCCTGAGGCTGCCGATACTGGAAAGGCAGCCCATGGGCTGGGGGACTTCTGCCGGGGGGAGGCAGATGAGCTGCGATTTCCGCTGGCGTGGGAGGCAGCATTGCTGCAGGAGGGTGGCTGGTGCTGACACAAGCCCTGGCAGCGCAGCGCCTGCCCTTGGGCTTCCTGTGCAAGTCCCTGACAAGGGGTAAGAGCACAGTCAGGTACAGGAAGGGATTTCTCTCCGGCCCGCATGAATGGTGACTTGACCTACTTTTGAGAGGTCTGAATGCAGCTGGACCTAAAGCCTCTTGCAGGGCGGCTGCAGGGTGGGAAGCAGGAGGGTAGGATGTAGACACCTCTTTCCCCCAAGAGGCTCAGACCTCCGTAAGCTCCCACAAGCTGCCCAGCAGCCCCCAAGCTCTGGGCACAGCAGGGATTTCTGGTGCCGAGAGCTCTGCGCTGTCCATGCTGCTGACAGACTGTCGTGGTTTAGCCGCAGCCAGCGACTAAGCCCTATGCAGCTGCTCGCTCACTCCCCCGCGGTGGGACGGGGGAGAGAATCAGAAGGGTAAAAGTGAGGAAATTCATGGGTTGAGATAGAGACAGTTTAATAAGTAAAGCAAAAGCCATGCACGCAAGCAAAACAAAACAAGGAATCCATTCCCCACTCCCCATGGGCAGGCAGGTGTTCAGCCATCTCCAGGGAAGCAGGGCTCCATCACACGTAATGGTTTCTTGGGAAGACCGACACCATCACTCTGAACGTCCCTCCACCCCTTCCTTCTTCTTCGTCCCAGCTCTATATACTGAGCATGATATTATATGGTATGGAATATCTCTTTGGCCAGCCTGGGTCAGCTGTCCTGGCTGTGTCCCCTCCCAGCTCCCCGTGCACCCCCAGCCTGCTCGCTGCAGGCCAGCATGAGAAGCTGGACTGTCCTTGACTACTTAGCAGCAACTCAAAACATCAGCACCTTATCAACATTTTCTCATCCCAAATCCAAAACATAGCCTCATGCTAGCTTCTATGAAGAAAATTAACTCTGCTCTGGCTGAAACCAGGACACAGACATTTTGCAGTGCTGACATTTGGATGCGCGCAGCTGGAGGACTGATTCGCTTCTTGGCACCTGCTTCATTTACTGCCCTTTGGGGCTCATGCTGGAACACATGCAGATGAAGAGATCCTGAGTTCATGTCCCTCCAGGAGGCACGAGGAGCTGCCTGGGCAGCTGGAGACAGTCATATTTGTGGGAAGGGGGGCTGCAGCGCTTGTCATGGCGCTGGGAGGATGCTGGGCTTGACCCTGAGCTCTGCCCAGCTCTGCCCAGCCACCTCAACTGTTGGTGCCTCCCCTTCCCTGGGTGTACAGCAGTGCTGACGGCATGGCGGGTGCTGCCCCATCTTTGGTCAGGACGGCTATGTACAGCTCTATTTGCTCTCTCAGCCTCAGGCTGCACCAGCCAGTGGACAGCAGCATATGAAAGGATTTCTCCTTTCTGCTGCCATCACCTGCCTGTTCCTCCCCTGCCTGCTGGGGCTATTTGCATCTGTGTGTGTGCAAGCTAAATCCAGTAATGTGGAAATAGTTTGCAGAATGATCTGCTCCATGCACGTGGCTGTTGTGCTTTTGGTGTCTGGGATGAGGGCCGAGGGACGAGCTGCCTGTCCCCTGTCCGTGCAATTCCCATGCCTGGATGAGCTGCCCTGGCAGCTCTGGTCTGTCTCCACACCACCCCAGCCAGGCGCTTGGTGCAGGAAACTCTGGGAATATCATTTGGGCAAGGCTGAAGCCAGTGCAGGATCAGGCCAGTGTCTCCAAGATAGTGGGTGCTTCAAGGACTTGCAGCTGAATTTCTTCCTCCTCAGCATGGGCAAAAGCTGGGAGAACTCCCCTCCTTCTGCCAGCACAGACCCATGCTCGCAGCCCCGATGCCATGGAGTAGCTGTGAGCAGTGGCACACTGCCGTGCCCCATTTACCTGTGGCTGAGCTCTCCTCTAAGTGCCCGGCACCCCCATGGCCCCCGAGGGCAATGGATGACGCAGCATGGGGTGCTTTCATGAGGCGTATCAGGTTCAGCTTACGGTTTGACCCATGCTGGTGCGAATGAGCCGATGTGGAGAGCGGAGCACCCCGGGCTGGACAGCTGCTCCCTCCAAACAGGCTCATTCACATGAGCTGCTGCTGTGGCCAGCGCTTGCGTGGGAAAGTGGGTGTGTGGGGTGTGTTGAAGAGCCTGCATCAGGACAAGCCCCTGCAAAATGCACTCCCTCTCCAGGGCCAGAAGGGGGAAAACCCATCAAGCCCGCATGGGAGGAGCAAGGAAACCGTGGAGGATGTTTGTCACGGTGAGAGATGTCGTCACCAGCCAAGGGCTTATAGGGGCCACAGTGAGAGCAGGAACTGCTGTCACTGCAGAAGGAGCAGAGGAGAGGTGCTGAGAGAGGTAGGTGACTCTGGGGTGGCTTTTCTTCTCGCTGTGAGTCACTGGGATGTTTTTGTCACGGGGGGTGAGTGTTGGAGGGGAAGAGGGAGCGGGAGTACTGAGGCCAGCTAACTCAGGTTGGGTCTATGGCTGGTGGGAAAAGCTGGGCTGGGGCTGGGTGGGGAGAGCCGCGGGCTCAGCAGGGGCCCAGGACAGGCAGGGTCATCTGCCACACACATGGGCTTAAGCATGGCTGGAGTCGCACACAGGTGTGGGGACTGTGGCGCAGTTGTGCGCACTCAGGCAAACTGTCACAGCCCTGTAGTA
Source organism: Phaethon lepturus (assembly GCF_000687285.1). Classification (NCBI taxonomy): domain Eukaryota; kingdom Metazoa; phylum Chordata; class Aves; order Phaethontiformes; family Phaethontidae; genus Phaethon; species Phaethon lepturus. The sequence goes on along the minus strand of NW_010523472.1, from coordinate 5,297 downwards.
GTCACAGGCGTGCAGACACATACAAAGCATATCACTGTACCCACGCTCACTTGCACATGAAGGTCGGGCTGCCATGCAGTTGTACATACACGCATGTACCCACACAGGGTTGTACATACATGCACACACCCCTGCACGACACACACGCAGCTCTCTATATGCTTGTATTAATAGTCAGGCTGTGCACACACCCAGGGGTCAGTGCCTGCCTCTGCAGGGACCTGCACAGCCCCCAGGTAAGAGGCACCGTGGTGGGTGCATACACAGGCACACACAGATGCTGCAAGGATCTGGGTTGAAGCAGTCAGGTGCCTGAGGCAGTCAGGTGCCTCAGTTTTCAGCCCCTCACTACAAGAAGGATGCTGAGGTGCTCGAGCGTGTCCAGAGAAGGGCAATGAAGCTGGTGAGGGGTCTGGAGCACAAGTCTCATGAGGAGCGGCTGAGGGAACTGGAGTTGTTCAGTCTGGAGAAGAGGAGGCTGAGGGGAAACCTTATCGCTCTCTACAACTACCTGAAAGGGAGTTGTGGTGAGGTGGGTGTTGGCCTCTTCTCCCAAGTAACTAGCGACAGGACAAGAGGAAATGGCCTCCAGTTGTGCCAGGGGAGGTTTAGATTGGATATTAGTAAAAATTTCTTTACTGAAAGTGTGGTCAAGCATTGGAACAGGCTGCCCAGCGAGGTGGTGGAGTCACGATCACTGGAAGTATTCAAAAAACGTGAACGTGGCATTTCAGGACATGGTTTAGCGGGCATGGTGGTGTTGGGTTGATGATTGGACTTGATGATCTTAAAGGTCTCTTCCAAACTTAATGATTCTGTGATTACCCCTGTACAGCAGGCAAGAACTGTGAATTTGAGGCATTCAACCCGTGGTGTTTTTAAAGCACTGTATGTCGCAAGCAGCAAATCCAGCTAGCTCTGCTGCCTTTGTCCTAAAGCACCCAGGGCTGGCTCTGCCCTGCCAGATGTATGAAGGGAGCAGAGAAGTCTGTTAAAGAAGTTGTGGCAGGTGGGAAGGAAGTTGGAGGTTTTTGCAGCTATGGGTCATCTGACATCATGGAAAGCAGGAAGGGGAGTGAAGTGTGAGGGGCTGGAAGGAGCCCAGAGGAAACAGGAGCTCGTGGGCATGTGAAGTGCTTCTGCGGTAAGTCCCCAGCAGGGCCAGGCAGAGCTGGGCCACCACGGCTGCAGTGTCTCCATCCCGGCGTGGGCTCGTTCCCGGCCTTCCGCCACTGGTGAAGGAGCCCTGCAGCCTTGCACCACGGATGGAAAAGCAGCGGTGGGTAAAGTCATGGGAAGAGGGCTGAGACCAAAACCACACAGGCACACACACGCATGCAGCGCCCAGAGCCGGAGCTCCAGCCTAGCCACCAGGACCAGCAGCACGAGCGCAGCCCCCTGCACTGTCACTGCTGGCCAAGAGCTGCAGCCCTGTCCCACTGTCCTGCACTTCGCAAGCGCCAGGATGACTGTGGGAGAAGGGATGGGCATAAGAGTGAGCTGGACAGGGGGGAAGAGTCCAACGGAGGGGGCCTTGCTTCCAAGGCAAGCACAGATATCAGATATGAGAGCAGCAGAATGGTGATGAAGGAAGAGCTGGGTATAGGTTTGATTTCCCAGCCTCAGAGGGGACGGTAGGGAGCTGTGACGTCAGCAGTGTCCCTCAACAATGCCAGGATATCCATATGTATCATGCTGCCTGTGGTCTGAATTCATGTTTGCTATACCCATTTGATTGCTCACGTACAATCAAAAATGTGTTTTTCCCCTGCTGAGGAACCACAGATTTTGCCATTTAGTAGGGTGTGCGTACCTAGCACACAGCAGCCAACTTCCACCACTCCAGTCTCACATCCTCCCTTAGCAGAAGGTAGCACAGAACAGCCAGGAAAAAAGATGGTTACCACACCTGGGACAGCAGAGTGCTGCCGGACCAGCCGGCAGCAGGAGTGTGGTGGTTTGTTTTCTCACCAATGTTGAATAATTAGATTCTCTGTGGAGGTTTTCCTGCAGGCCTGATCCCCACAGCAGAGAAGGCAGTACCAAAAAGCCACTGTGTGGACCTGGCAGACTCATGCTCCTAAGTCCCCAATCTGGTTTTCCATGTGTGTACAAGCTGGTGGCCTTTGCATAACAGTTTGGGGGACATCAAAGTCGTGTTTGTAGTGACCTGGGGCACCAGGGAACCGTAGAGGTACTGCAGCGGTCTTCAGTACCTGCCTGTATGGAGTCAGCTCATGCAGATGTCCACTCCAACCTCCTGCATTTTTCTTTCCAGATCTGTGGCCCTAACGATGGACTCCCTGAGCACCCCCTTTCCTGCCA
>NW_010523472.1:261-2941 GCF_000687285.1 Phaethon lepturus | reverse complement strand
ATCAATGCCTGCTGTCAGATCCGAGACGAGTTCCTCTCTGCGATGCTCCCTGTGATGTACTCCTTCATCTTCATCATCGGGCTGCTCAGCAATGCCCTGGCGCTCTGGGTGTTCTCATGCGGTGTGCAGCGCAGGACCTCCCTCACTGTGTACAGGAGGAACCTGGCGCTATCTGACCTGCTGCTCTCCCTCTGCCTGCCCTTCCGCATGGCCTTTCAAAGCAAGAGCGAGCCTCTGATCTTCTGCAACATTGTTGGGGCCTTCTTCTCAACATGTATGTCAGCATCACATTCCTCAGCCTGATCAGCCTTGACCGCTACCTGAAGATCATCCGGCCCCTGCAGAAATTTAGAATTCACACTATGTCCTGTAGCACTATGGCCTCCAGAGTGGTTTGGTTGGTGCACACAGTGTTCATGCTGCCTTTTTTTTTTGAGACAAGAGGAAAAGCGCCCTGTGACCATAAATGCTTCCACTTCAGGAGCAAAAGCACCACAGCAGCAGTTTTTAACACAGTTGCAGTAGCCACTTTCTTCATCCTGCTGCTGCTCTCCCTCTACTTCTACAGCAGGATATTTGCAAAGCTCCACACAGTCTCCTCAGTGAAAGCTCAGCAGCTGAACAAGAGAACCAGCATGAGAGCCATTGCCAAGACCTTCATAGTCCTGATCATCTTCATTGTATACTTCACACCCTATCACATTGTCCGCATTCCTTACATCCTCGCGCAAGTGGGGACCTTTTCTAGTTTGCCCTGGAAACAGGGTCTCCACTTTGCTAATGAGCTTGTGCTCTGCATCTCAGCCCTCAACAGCTGCCTGGACCCAGTCATCTTCTTCTTCTTGTCCAGCAGCTTCCGGAGGGCTGTGCTCTGCACCATCTGTGGCAGGCTGAAGAGAGGCCTCCTAAGGAATCAGGGGCGGCTGAGTGACAGCAGGTCTGAGATGAAGATACAGGCTTTCCGGTGGGACCAAGGTCTCAGGCATGGGACCTTCTCATCAAAGATTTGCTCTGACTGCTGGTGTTTACCAAACAAGACTTGCTGGAAAGGTGGAGAAAGAAAATGGAACCACTTCATGTTTCTTCCACTGACACCACCAGGGCTAGAGCTTTCTTGGGGCATAAATGAAGAGGATAGGATAACTTAACTTAAGGGACCTTACTTTTCCCTGCACCAGCTCTGCTGACACAGCTGAAGAACATATTTCCCAGGAAGAATGAAGGCTGCAAGTGTCAAAGGAGAAACAGCCTTGGCCTAGAGTCTCTACCCAGCCTGGGGAAGGGCAGGTACAAGAACCCAGGACTGAGAGAGGCTCCTTCAATGGGAGGAAAAGCAGCGATGGGAGTAATGGGAATCGCAATCTGCTTGAATGTTTTCTAAGTGCCACATTATCTCCATGCCAGAGAAAGCAGGAAAAGGGAAAGGGAGATGATGAGTGCAGAAGCATTGGGAAAAGATGAGGGAGACATCCATCAGAGCATTACTTGGGGAGTGGGTGAGTATTTTGCTCCATGACAGAGCCCAGAAATGTGCACTGCGGGGCTTGGAGGACAGGCAGGCCAGGAAACATTGCAAACCTGTAACCCCAAACCAGGACAACGATAACTTTTCCTCCCTTGATGTTTCCGCAGTCTTTGTAATTCCAGGTCAGCCTCACTTTTCTGTATATTCAAACAGGCAGCTTCAGGCTTCCTTTAGCAATTTTCCTTTGCTCACTTCCCTGGCATGTTCACCCAAGACCAGCAGCTTTGCCTGGCCATTGCACAGCACTTGTTTGGCACTTGGACCATACCAAGCAAGTGGCCCAACAGCCAAAGGGAATGCACCACAGAAGGGCCTAGCAACGTTTTCTGCCTGTCTTACTCTTTGGTGTCATTCTTTTCCTGCAGAAGGGAACATTTCCCTGTTTGTATTTTTTCTGTTTCATATGCTCATTTGTTTGCTTATTTTAGAAGCCTGCAGACACAGACTGAGCCACTCGCACATCAGGCAGACACAGCCTGGGCAATGAGGAGGAAGGATTTTCATTCAAACTGTGAACTGTTCCAGTAACTGCTTAGCTTAAACACTTGAATAATGCTTGGGAGAATAAAATGTTTCATTAAAAACTGAATCCTCTGATCTTTCCAGTTAAGGTCTGAGCAACCCCAAACCCCATTGTAGCCCTGTTGAAGGAGCACCTTAAAAATCAGAGGACAAGACTCGCTGTGCTCTTTCATCTCTGCTGCTAAAAACATTAAGAGCAGGAGAGGGATATTTTACTCTTTAATGGGTGTGGGGGAAACACTGAAAGCCAAGATCTTCCTGTGTAAAGCTGCAAATAAAGGTGACAAAACTGTTCGCTTTTTTTGATTAGTGTTAACGAGTCAAAGCAGAAACGCTACGTGGTTCAGAAACCTCAGCATCGCAACACCAGCGTACAGGTAACCCATAGAGCTTGTGGGAAGTCATTTCCCCCCCTTGTAAAGCAGAGTCCCTCGACACCTCCCTGCCTGTACAGTAGCACAGAGGCTAGAAATCCTCACCACCCCACACGTGGCCAGCACCCTGCGCGCCACTGCAGCGGAGGGCCATGCAGGCCACACAGTACCAGTGCAGGTTTCCCTTTCGGGGGAAACAAGAAGTGCGATGGTTTAGGTGAGAGATGGGACCCCAAGGGCAGGTTGAGGGGGCTGGCAG
>NW_010523472.1:0-230 GCF_000687285.1 Phaethon lepturus | reverse complement strand
GGGGGGGGGAGGGAAAAGCCGCGGCGCAAAGGGGCTGACGCTCCCTCCCGAGGCAGGTGCCCCACGCCATGTCTTCTTTCCTCGGCGAAGGCAGCTCCTGCTGCTGCTCCCCGACACCCCGAGGGAAGCGGGCTGGGCCAGCTCCTTCCAGGAGCCAGAGGCACCTCCGAGCCCGGCTCCCCACAGCTTGGCGCGTCCCGGGGTCACAGAGCTAGGCGCCGGCCCTGCAG
>NW_010523471.1:700-926 GCF_000687285.1 Phaethon lepturus | reverse complement strand
GGGTCGCTCTTTGACCTGCCCCGTCCCCACCCGAGGACAAGGTCAGGCAGGGTGATGGAGGAGCCCTCCCTGCTGCTGTGACAGTACATGGGAGGACCCGGGAAGGGCTCGCTGCCCTGCACCGGCACCGTGAGACCTCCGGCTGCGCCAACGACCATGAGGGGCTCAGCCTGACGCCGTGGCGCGGTTCTGCGCCCGCACCAAGGGGACGTCGAGTGCTGTGGGT
>NW_010523471.1:0-211 GCF_000687285.1 Phaethon lepturus | reverse complement strand
CCGAGCACGGGCCGCACGGTGATGGCTTCTGGGTCCTGCCCGGCCGGGCTGGCTGCAGATCAAAGGCTGGCAGAAGACCCGCTTGCCAACTGCTAGCCATGCCTGCCCTGGATTCCTCCAGTAAGAGGAGCTGGGAGGCGTGCTGCGTTCCGCTGCGTGGCCTCAGAAAACAGCGAGGCGAGGCTCCGGGCAGCGTCAGGGCTGACCCGGC
>NW_010523470.1:5754-7277 GCF_000687285.1 Phaethon lepturus | reverse complement strand
AGTGATTCTGTGATTCTGTGATTCTGTATACTTGTTTCAGACACTTTCTGTAATAGTCAGTTCTGCTACATGTATTCCATTTACCTACTCTCTCCTTCTAACACTATTAAATGTTCCCCTTTTACTATAAAGGCATTTCTTACCTTAGCTGAGGAACCAGTACCTATGCTGTTACTATATGAAGGATATGTTGGTCCAAATTCCCAAATGAGTAGAAACAGAAGTGTAGCATTAATTCCATTTCTGTAAAAAGAAACTGTATCAAAATTGGTGATCTGGGATCATCTGTCATCCTTGATTGATAATTCTTATATCCATCTGGATATTAACTTTTTAGAGGGATGGAGTTTTTCTGAGTTGTAATTTGCTCTTCATAGGTCTTAAGCTATCCATTTAAAATTTATTAATATCTATATTTAAGAAAACTCTTGCTGAAGAATATGCCAAGGTCTGATCTGTGGGAAGAGTGTACAGGTGGAGTAGTGGTGGTGAGGAATCAGAGAAGCTGCTGATTGGTCACTTTCATTGTTGTTTGTACACATGGCAGAAGAAATTCCATTAGTCCAGGGAGTCAAATGCCTCATTATAAAAGCACCGTTTTCAAATAGGGACAGTCCTCATATGTGTAAAGGATTGAGTCCTATTGATGTAGTAATGCATAAAAACAGTAATCTGGTCATTTTACAACACTAATGTAGGCTGATCCAAGTGCTTAAGTTTCAGTAAACCAACATAATTATATGTATCCTTTCATTTGTCTGTTTGAATTAAGAGGAAAAAATAATTTATTACTAAGAATATAGATGGAACTTGTCTATTTTTCAGATTTAAATAAAAATTGTCTTGAATTGATGAAATTAGAATAAAACCGTATTATTCTTTATCAACCCTGTGCATTTTTTTAAATTGCAACACTATAAAGGACTGTAATTTCACAGTTCTGTTCAAGTCCTTCTACAGGCAGGCCTGCCAAGGCAACTTGCAGAACAATATCTTCTCATGACCTAGTCCATCAAAATGAGTCTATTTATTCACATTAATAAGTGCTAAGTCTTCATAAAATTAGTCAGTTGTTATAATGGACTCAGTGCAGTCAAGCTGCCAGTGAATTATGTTGCCACTGTTTGAGTGTGTAGAGCTATTTTCTTTCTTTTTTACATCCCCCACGCCCCTATCCCCTGATGGCCAGGGTAGCAGAGCAACAGGCTAGGTTGCAACCTAACCTGGAAAATGACAATGACCCTTTCATAAATGTTAGGCTGAAGAACGCAAGTTGATATTGACAGTAGCTTAGTCATGTAGTAATACATAAGTGTTATATAGGTATAAACTGTTCCTGTTGGCTTGATCTTTTTAAACCCAGACTTCATTGTAATAGCAAAGCTACTACATCCATGGCATGTTCATGTGGGCACACACATACACATATATATATATATTCTTTTTCCATTGTGTTGCATTTATAAATCTGAAATCAGTTTTCTAAGACCTGTGGCTTTTTATCTTTTTTGATAGGAAAGAGT
>NW_010523470.1:276-5723 GCF_000687285.1 Phaethon lepturus | reverse complement strand
ACTGCAGGGCTGACCCAGATAAGGAATGTCGCTTTTGCTCCTGTTACTTGTGTGGTGGAAAACAGGATGCTCACATGCAACTCCTTTGTGATGAATGTAATATGGCTTATCATATATACTGCCTGAACCCTCCCTTAAGCAAGATACCAGAAGATGAGGATTGGTAAATATACAAGGATGATTTACTTATGTATATTCCCATTCTACACAAGGTACCTCTTTGTTATTTGCAACTAGAGGAATTACTGAAGAGCTTTTATATTTCTGGTATGTTTTTCATCCTTGCACTGTATGTAAACATATTTACATTTTATGTTATTTTTTTAAAATAAATATAATTCATAAACTATTGGTATTGAGCATTACTGATCATTACAGAATTTCAGAAATAAGCTTGTTCAGTTCATGACCTCTGTGACATTAACTGATGTTATTATACTTAATTAGCAACACCTACAGTGGTGCTTCCCCAACCTTTTATTTGTTTTATTTGGGCTTCATTGTTGCTTCTCTTTTAATCCTTTTCTTTCCCCTCAGTCTCATCCCCTGTTGCTGCCTCCTTGCCCTTTCCTTATCCTATAGCTGCTTCATTCATTTTTTCTGCTGTGAGAAAACCTTACTCCTCCTCATTTTCAGTAACTCTAGCACCACCAGAAAACTAGTAGGCCTTGGTGGACTTAGCTAACTCCATTCTGAGCTGGCTCTGCATGGAGCCAGCATCAGCCCATTGAAGCTTATAATCTTGAGTTCCATGCCACATCTCACCTGTATCAGTTATGTGCAACTCATGCCATTTGTACTTATAACCTGCTTGTAAAATATATTAAATGCTAGTCTTTTATAAGTGACTTATAAATAGAAGTTTAGAATTAAGTTTTCCATTATGAATACATCAATAGATGTCTATGGACATGTTTTAAAGAAAAACTTTGAACTGCACTTTGTGATAGATTTTAGTGGAACCACACTTCAAAAAAATATTTTAGGTACTTTACAAGTTTTAACATTCTATGAAAGTAAATAACTGTGTACTATATTACGTCAGCTGAGCTGCCTCATAAGTTTGTTTGTAGTTCAGTGTCTAATCCTCTACCTTTTTTCCCGGGCTAATATATTTCAGTTTCCCCAGATTCCAGTTATATTTATACCTATGTGCAACTTCAATTATGACATTTGGTGAGGGTTTTTTCATTGTGTATATTTGCACACTGAGATGCTTCTGCTGATTTAAAAGGAAATAGACATTTCCTTTTGAATATCCTAAACTGAAAAGAATTTTACTCATATTTGCTCTGTTTGGAGAAACTGCTGAATGTGAACACTATCTAGAAAATATTTTCAATACGTATTGCTAATATGTATGAGTTGTTGGGACTAAATATAGCAATTATTGTCTGTGTGCTTCCCATTTCTTGTATATGCAAAATGATTGTGTACACAGGTATATATAATCTTTATTCAGCAGTCTTTGTTGGGCAGCATGTGAATCCCAAATATCCCCAGGTTTTCTACTTTTGTGCACAGAAGACTAATCTACCCCAACATCCATTCACTTCCTGCTAATTGCTTATGGAAGTGAGCTAAAGATCTTAGTGCTTCCAAATCATGTGTTGGAAAGCGTTCTCTGCTATAGTGCTTCAGAGTTGGTCACGGTCCTTAAACAGTGTTCTTTTGTGACTGTACTTGACTTTTGGATATAAAAACTGAGAAGCTTTTTTACTACAGTCATACAGAATATTAAAGGGAATATTATTCAGGATCTGTCCTCTGACAGTGCATCCATTCTTCTTCAGGTCCCCTTATTTGTAAAAGACTCTATACCAGTACTCCAGCAGCAAAAAGTAATTTTACGTTCCAGTATTAATCACAACAAGGTTACAGAAAAGAAAATACACATGCTCCAAGTTTAATTTAAAAAAAAACCCCAACCTTCAAAACATGTCTGAACAGGAAAAAACATAGCCTGAATGTCAATGTCCAGGTAGATTATGCCTAGCAGAAAATTATGGAAAATTTCTTCTTTACCTTTAAATTGAACAGGTATGATTTGGAAATGATTGTTTTAGTCTATATCTTTCAATTTTTAGAATTTTAGAATACTTTTACATTATATCTTGGTTTTGGTGTAATAAGCTGCTTTAAGAGTACCAAGACCCCAAGTGCTAAACTGAATTGTGAATTGCGACTGTGTTGTGCAATAAGTATATGAATTCTAGGTTGCAAATAAAAACATGATTTGAGGTAGTGCCCATCTTCTTAGAGGGTTTAGAGTGTGTACACAGGCAATTCTTGTGAAATATCTGTACACAGTGACTTGTTGCCCTATGGTAACTAGTCCTTCTGTTCATACTCAAAGATAAAAGGTATATAGTAAAAGAAAGGCATTAGTAGTAGTAGTAGTAATCTAAATATATCGTTGTTATTATTATAGATCAGACTTCTTCCACTAGTGACTTTTGGACCAAACTCAGCCCATGGAAGCCAGAAGCAATGGCAGTTGCCTTTGCCTTGGCACTCCTGGAGTGGTAAAAAAGTGCTGTTAGAAGCAATAAAAGGATCTGTGTGCTCCCTTCCTCCCTTTGCCTTAGCCACTGTTTCCTACAATCTCCTATCCTTTTTCAACTGTAATGGCTTTATGGTGGCTGGAATGAGTCCCAATGCCGTATGAGGCAAAGAAATATATAGAAATGGAGTTTAATACTCTTCCCATTTGTTGAGTACTGAGTCACATTCCTGATGCCTTAGGCATGGTGGGGTAGGATAAGGATGCATGTGTACATGCATGCATGTTTTGTGGTACCCTAGGGCTGTTCCACATCCATCTATCTGAAGTGAGATTTGGTGCAGTAAAAGCAGATGATGAGTGGGCAGGATGTGGAAATTAACCATGAGCATTAGTCAGCAGTATACTCTAATCTCATATTTCCTCTCCCCTATGTGATCCGAACAAGCAAGGAAAGGAAGAGAAAATGAGAAGGGAATACAGGAAACGTGGGGACCTCTCGTACATCGCATGAGAAGAGTGAAATATTTCGCCTCTACCAACCTACTTTAAAAAAAAGTCTTGTTTTAGAAGTGGACAGTATTTGTTCTTGTTGAGTTTATCTTTTCAACCTGAGTCCTCAGCTTTTAAAAACTGTTGTATATTTGCTAGCTTCAAAATATTTAGTCAGGATGAACAAATTTGACACTATTTTGCTTAGAAGAAATGTATTGCCATTATTACTAAGTAATAAAGAATTTACCGAAACTTTTATTTTAGGTATTGTCCTTCATGTAAAAATGATTCTAATGAAGTTGTAAAGGCTGGAGAAAAACTCAGACAGAGTAAAAAAAAAGCAAAGATGCCATCTGCCAGTACTGAAAGCCAGAGAGACTGGGGCAAGGTAGAGTGTGTTTTAATTTTAAAATAGCTCATCGTTTATGTATGTGTTACATCTTTAAATACATTTATATATATGCATTAAACAAAATTCAGTACAGTATTGAACAGGCTGTAAAGTAACGTTGAATCCTGTACACTGTCTACCGAAAGTTAAAACATCTGAAGAATTATTAAGATGACTAGAAGTAAATAGCCATGAAAATTAATTAATTAATTAAAACTGCTGTTGACAATTTTTATATTAATATATTTTGAAGTGTTTACTATAATGGTTGGATGTCTTGGTACCTGTATTAGCTTTTATAAAGTATTTTAATTATGATAAAATTCATTCTCTCTGATGTGTTTTTTAGGGCATGGCTTGTGTTGGTCGCACTAAGGAATGCACTATTGTCCCTTCTAATCACTATGGTCCTATACCTGGCATCCCTGTTGGGACAACCTGGAAATTCAGAGTTCAGGTATGTTTTTAGATTTGTAATTGAAATAAATCTGAATAATAGGTACAGTTTGGGCACAAAACTTATTTTTGGATTGGCAATTCTTAAGAATAAATATAGAGAGTGTATTTTAATTCTAATATTCAAGATACTGCCAACTATAGTGGAATTTGAAGTATACTCATTTGAAAATACAACTTAATTGCAATTGTAAAAATAGTGCTTACTATTTTTAAAGGGGAGCCTGCTATAATTAGGATGGACTTATATCTCACGTGTTAAACTCTGAACTGAAATAATTAGAGGAAGTTGAATATTTTCTGAAGTCTAGTGCTATGGAACGTGAACAGATCCATTCCACTTATGGATATAGATTATAGAATTCAGAAAACATTTGACTGTATCCAGTGGTGTCTCTAACGCTTATTAGCTGGTCAGGATCCCCACTGAGGGCTACTGTGCAGTTGCAATATAGTTCCTGTTTCAGTGCATGCTTCTTTTCCAATGTGTTGTGGTGCCAGGCTTGGTGCTAGTGTGCATGCTATCCATACTTAGCACAGGAAAGAAATAAGATTTTGCTGAGGGTTCTAAAGCTCTGGTGGAGGTGGAACTCACTGTCCCCAAGGTAAGAGCCACCTCTGATTGTATTACTCTAAATTGATTACCTGTTCCTTTTGGGTCATACACAACTGGCATCAGCACTTTCCTTTAGGCTGATGAATGTTTTAAACTAATACAAGCCAGTATTGACTACTAAAAGTAGTCGTCCACCCAGCCGTGTCCACTTCTTGCACTGTCTCTTCTGTTTTCTGTCACAAATGTATCTCAGGCCATACAATAAACTATACTGGAAAGTAATCTGGCAGAAAAACAATCCTTTGTGGGGGAGGGTAATTTTCCCAATCCATTTCACTTTGTGGTTATACAAATATTGTGTCAGCACAAAGGGGACACGAATGAGCAGTGTGGAGTAGAAGAACATATTTCAGGAGTATTCCCACCATAGCCAGAGGAATAGATAGAGACTTTTTCTTCCCCTTGGGGAAGAGGGATGTGGCAAGAACCAAAAGCCTCTTCTAATGTGTTTTCTGAAGTCTTCATCCCAGCCATTGCCTCCAAAGAGAGTACTTCTAAAACCCCTGTATTTCTTATGGAAAATGGGTGTCCAAATAATTTTGGGATTGGTATGACATGCAAGTCTTCAGGTGTAAATGGTCAACAGCAAAGGTTTTACCCCTTAGCAACAGTTTTCAGTTTCTCCCCTTAATAGAATTCACAGTGAAACAGCTGAATACTAAACAAGTTCCTTGAATCTTGTCTTACTTTGATGCTAATGTGAGCACTACCATCAATACAGATATTGATTGTTTGAGAAAAGTAATTACTATTTTTATGCTTTTTGTGATATTTTGATTTATTCCTACCATATTTGAAGAACTTTTCTGTGAAGCAAACTAAAATAAATACTTGAAAACATATTTATATCCCGAAAAAGTACTTCTGTAATCATTAATCTTTACATTAGTTTCCAGGTAAATTATATTCTCTTAGATAGGGGAAGTTTTAAAAATCAGTTCTGCAAACTCAAGATCTCTGAATCAAATTTTATTGTTACTGGATCA
>NW_010523470.1:0-219 GCF_000687285.1 Phaethon lepturus | reverse complement strand
GCAGGAATAAAAATTAGGATTTCATCTTTTTAAGTATTCCATTGGTGGAATAGATCAAATAGATCCCAGAAGTGCTGATTGCAAACAGGAATATAAGTAAAGAGATTTGTTTTTCTCAGAAAATTAAGCAGATAAGACTTATAATATAGGGTGTAGATATTAGAAGAGTTATCATTTGTTTTTATAAAAACTTTTTTTTATAAAAACTTAAAAATTTTT
>NW_010523469.1:0-3439 GCF_000687285.1 Phaethon lepturus | reverse complement strand
GCATCGCCAGCCGGCGCCTGCTGCAGCCTTTGTTTAAGGGCAAACAAGAAAAAAGGTGGCAGCCACGAGCAGCACCTCTGCAGCTACACAAGCGGTCTTTTTTGGGGGGGCAGCGAGCTCTAACGACATAAAAATGCAGGTGCCTATGGGGACAACAGAGAGGAGACCACCACACGAGGCTGCTTCCCCGCCCCGCGTCCCTGCCTGCACGCTTCCGAGCACAGCTGGAGTTCTCCCAACAGTTACAGTCCTGCGTATCCAAACTCAGCTAATTACTATTTTTAACGAGACGTGTTATAAAATCTTCGACACAAACACCGTTAAAAAAGAAAAAAAATCAGGATCTACTTTTTTTTTTTTGAAATCGTCGCTAGAAAAATGCTCTAATTATAAGAATAATTTGCCCAGAATAAGCAGTACAATTTTCTGTCAGTCTTGCACGTTGATTTTTGAACTGTTTGTTAAAGAGGCTTGCTAAACAAATATGTAATTTCTCAATATATTTCAACAGTGTGTATATAATTTAATATAGAAATGACAAATATGCAATGTAAGACAGTAAATTACAAGTGGTTAATAAATTCTGTAAATACCATTACAGAAATGCACGGTTACGGCAGATCGCAACTTCCACCTCTGAACCGCCGGCTGCAGGGAAAGACATTTGTAGCCAGCTGAAGTCAGTATTATTTTCAATCCTTTCAAAAGTTTTCTGTTAATATGCAATGTTTGCATAAATATACTATTAAAGGTTTTTTTAAATATATATATACACACACGCACACAGAGAAAGACTTTTTTATTATGTATAGATATAAAATCACTTACTTGATGGAAAGGCCCTCCAATTACATCTGCGTAAGCACAATCTGGATATAATTTGGCATTTTTCCCCTTTAAAAATAAATTTTAAAAAAGAGCCAAATTCTGACTCCCGGCACAAAACATAACTGGGACTTGGAGCGACAGAACCATGCCTCCAGCTCGGCGCACAGCCACGGCAGGACCAGCTTGCGGCCTTTCATTCTTTTGACAGCGTGGTTTGGTTTTTTTTTTTATACTAACAGAGACTTTTAATTAGAGAAGATAATTCAGAGAAACAGAATCAAAGCTGAAAATTCTGCTGTTTCAAATCCTCTTAAAAAGCAGGAAAATCAATCCGCGGATCTCCGATTCTCGACGCTTTAGGTTTTACCCTTAAAAACCTCTGTCAAGAGAAGCCACCGTAAGGAAGGCTGCAGGCATGGCTCCCTGGAGTTCACCAGCAGTTGCTACAATCGTTTTTCAAGGTAGCTTTTGCTAGATAATGCACTTCTAAATGTGTCTGTGCCCAAACACATGCACGTACGCTACCGACACAGGTACACCCCCTCCCCGCATACGTAATTTAAAAAAAAAAAAAAAAGGTAAACCCAGTGATGTTTAATCAGGTTTCTACACCTTTGCCTCTGCTCTGTCAGCGAAGCTCAGGCAACTTTGGTCTTGTTAAACCTGAAAAGTGAAACCGGGGCCCGCTCCTGCGGAGGACAAGACCCCCGGATTGCCCTGCCCGTCCCACCGCAGGGACGCCGGCGCCGCGCTCGCGGGCTCGACAAAGACCCCATTCCCTTGGACAAGAAAGAAGTTAATTTAGCTCGGAACCTCGCTTCCTAATAAAGATAGGGAACAGAAGAAGTGCTTTAAGAAAGCTTAAGAAATCGTTTATACGCTTGGTAAAAGAACAGCTGCTCTTACACAGTTAATAGCTGGTACCTTACAGAGTATTTGCTTATACGCCCGCCGGCGGCTGGCTTTGCCCAGGAGGGCTGCGGAGAAGCTGCTGCTCTCCTATAGCAAAATGCAGGTCTTCTTGTCCTTGAAAGGGTTCTCAGAAGCAGGTATGCCCATTAGCAACGGGTCTTTCTTGGCGTGTTCTTCACAGTAGAGCATTAGGTCTGCTGATGCTTTCGACACCTGCAGAAGACAGGGGTGGGGAAAAAAAAAAATCAAAATCAAAACGCCACAAAATGGTGTTTCCCCGTAACTGGTAACATGAGCAAACGTGCTGAGAGGCTGCTGACGGGTACAAAGTCCCTGCGTGGGACGGGAGAGGTGCTTGGAGATCAACACGCTCTCTGGGGCCCCGTCTCCTGCAGAAGACACTCCACCACAGGCTGGTTCCGGCTCTTTCTGCAGAAAAGGACGGACCCTGGAGCTCGCGGAGGTACTCGGGGTGCGTTTGCGACACCGGGCAAAAGTACCGCTCGGCTCCTACACAGCTTCTGCAGAAGACTAAAAATAAACAGGAGGAGGTTCAAAATAATACGGTAGGTTTGTAACGAGGAACTTCTCGTCTCTAAAGCTGGGGACAGTGAACAGGAGTATCCTCAGACGACTAGCCGTTTCGGGAACGGGGTCCCTCCTCGCACGGCCCCGCTCCCGACGCCGTCGCCTGGGGAAGGGCACCGCTGCCCTGTGAATCTGTAGGTTTGGTTTGCTGGCCTTCAAAAGGAGGCAAAACCCGAGAAGGCAGTGTTACCAGCGGAGCCAACATCCTACCCCCGCGAGCTGGAAACAAGTGTGGTTCTTTCTTGCCCTAAGTTAAAGGAATCCCGTTTCGGCTACCTCCTTTTTTTTCTTTATAATGTCCCGACACGTTCACCTTCCTTGCAGACATAGCATTCAACCAGCTGAAGGATGGAACAAAAATCACGCTATTAACACAATACGCATGAAACTGGAAGCTCGTACTTGCCTTCTGTTTCACACATTTGATGCGCGCTTCGTATTTTGCTTCGGTTCTCCTACGAGTCCATAAAGCACCGAGCTACCTGAGGATACTGCTGGTAAGGGGCCACGAGAATTGGATTTATTCAGCTTTGTTGGGCTGAAATGTAAATGTCATGTTCCGAAATGGGGCAAAAAAAAAATTAACTGGGCACACCCTCCCTGCACATACTCCCTACAGCTAGAAGGGGAAAAAAAAACAGGGGGGAAAAAAAAAAAAGAGGGGTGAAGAAGGATGTGCTCTCACCTTTATTCTTTCTATTGAGGCTTCTATTCTTAACTGCTGGACAGTCCTTCGGGCCTGAGCTATGTTGTTGGTCGTGCTCGCCGTTTTGCCAGACATTTTCAGCGAAGCGGTGAAGCTCTGTTTTGAAAGACAGCGGGTTATTTTTCCAGAAGGCGGCACAGCACGTTAAACTGCTTTTACACACAGAGGCAACTGCGACACGCTGCAAAAAGTGCTCTTTTTTTTTTTTTACTATTTTGCACAACAGGAGAGGTCACCTGAGAAGCAGCTTGGCAACGATGCCCTGCAACCAAAACACCCTCCAGAAAAAACGCATTGAGCTCTTGTGCGTCCTCTTGTCTCATCTTCCCCGTGTTAGCGGGCGATACGGGTTTATCGACCCGCGCTTTCCCCAAGCCGGAGGGCGGCCAGCACCGCACCGCACTG
>NW_010523468.1:4705-23022 GCF_000687285.1 Phaethon lepturus | reverse complement strand
GGAGGAGGAAGGTGTCGCTGTGTTCCCGCCGGCCCGGAGGCGAAGGGGGGGTGGGTAGGGAGGTGCGGGGCCAGAGCCAGAGTAGGCCATGAGGCGCTCCTGCAGGGACAGACCGGAGACGGGAGGAGGGAGCTCCCCGGGAAGGACTGTAGTGGGGCGAGAGGCCCCTGTGCCGGCGGCGCGAGCTCCGCACGGCGAGGTGCCCCCGGGAGCGGGCAGCGCTGTGATGCCTGCAGCGGTGGGGAGACGGGAGGGCTTTGTGGTGCATCCGGCCGGGGAGGACTGTGAGCCGCCGTCCTGCCTTATCCGGGGTGCTGGCTCCGAATCTCCGATCTGTAGGAATAAGGCTTATCTCGTCTCTGTTTCTTTGCGGGAGAGCGCATGTAGGGGAGGAGCTACAAAAACAATAACTAGCAATTAGGAAGTTTGTCTTGTATCGGGTTAGGAAGATACAATTAGTAATTGACTCTTCTTGAAGACTTGTTGCATACAAGTTTCTGTGTGCACTGACATAAAGCAGTAGGCATAAAACTGTGAAATAAACTGTCTTTGTGAACAAATCTTAACGAGCATGCTATTTTATAATCTAATCTTTCAATGTATGTTTCCTGATCAAGAGTGTTCTTGTCCTTTCTTGTTCTTCGAGGAATAAATAGGTTTCATTTCAGACTGTTTAGGCAGTAGGGAGGAGTTACTACTGAGGTTATAACAGGAGCAAGTTTCCTTGTCTTTGGAAACACTCTAACCCTTAACGTTTGTAAGCTTGTTTTTATGCATAGATACCCTTTGTGTCTAAATAAGAGATGTCTCAGAGCAAAGAGATGATGTAGCCACTTACAATTCTGTTACTTGTTAAATTCTTTAACAAATAACCTTGTCAGCAGCCTAAAGTGGCACTTGACACTCATAATAAATTCAGATGTTACTATTTGGTCTGCCCTAGTCAATGTAGGCATGTTCTATGAAGTAATAAAATGAATGTTAAAATGTTACTTTCATATTCAGATTTCTTTAATAGAGTACTTAAACTTTCTCTCAGGCAAGATGTGGATACTTGCTTTGGTGAACTGAAGGTGTCCTGCTGATTAGTAGATGCCTTTGCAGATGAGAATGTAGTTTTAAGCCTCAGATGCTACTAATATTAGAGTGCAACTTGTACTTGCATCTAATTTTCCAGTATTACTAGTAAGTTACTAACAGCTAATTCATGATTGCAGACCATAACAGGTCTCTGCTTTGTATAAAGTCATGTAATGTGTAGCGTAATGAAAACATGACTCTTCTTGCAGGTTCTGATTAAAGAATCCCATGTTAACTTCAAGTGACTCCTACTCATTTTTAGGTGCTCTAGGACTGTAAGAATAGTGTAAACTTAATTGAGATGTAATAGTTTTTCTGGACGTTGCATTTTGCATAACCTTTGGTCCGTATAGAGAGTGAGCATAGGATTTACGTGTGACAGAAAACAGTAATTCTCAACAAGTTCTAACATATGTAAGATATCTGCCTCTCTTTCATGCTCTTCAAAATTATGGTGGAAGAGCAACAGAATATAACTGTGGCGTGATGAGACAGGGGATTTTTCTGGTGCACTGGTTAAGACCTGAAGCATAATACTATGGTATGCAAAAGTTGCTTTATTCCAGATGAGGAACATGGTGCTGACTTTAATAACAAAAGGCTTACTATAAAAGCTTTTTGGTAAGTGTTTTGGAGCCCAAAATTTGACACAAAAATCTGTGCTTAAGCATACTGAGGCCTAGCTGAAATTCTGTAGAATTGTAACATCTGTTGAGCTTCTCAAAGTTGAAGGAAACTGAGTATTTCTCACTCCCGACTTGCTGGTAAGCTGTTTGTGTAGATGTGGCTCTAGGCACTGGGCTTAATGCTGGACATGTTACCCAAAGGTTAAGATTCATCTGCTGAAGTAAGTAAAAGTGAAAATGGAGAGCTAGTCTTCATCCTTCTGGCATTTTGGATCCTGTGGCTTACCCATTTAGTGTTATTGAATGTCTCTTAATTTTTAGGCTTGGTTAAGCTTTTTGTTGAAGACATCTAAAGCTTACTGTAGATCTCTGGATTGCTTGAATAAATCAAGTATCTATTTAGGGTTGTGGTCTTGGAGATTCTTGACAAAACTTGTATTCTGCTGAGCCTTGTGCAACCTCTGGTAAAGCACTGACATTGGAATCCAGTTAGGTGGTTGTCTCTGCTGTGCAAAAAGACAAATACTGAGCTATTGTTTTGAACCTTAGTGAAAGGCTATTAAACTCAAACTAGCTTTCAAAATATTCTTTGTTTTGAACTTTGATGGATCTTGTTTTCTGGAGAGAATAACTAAACTTTCTAAAAGAATAGCTTCAAAATTATATTTTAGCCGTTCTTTTGCCTCAGTATGGCCTTACGGTGTCATTAACTCAGTCCACCAAAAAGTAAAGCTAGTTGTAGGGATGTCTGCTTCTGCATTTGCTAGAAGCAAGCTTTCTTCTTCATCTTTCTGCTTTGGTTTTCTGAAGAAGAAATTAAGTAGTTGTGTTTCAGATTCCCACATTAAGATGATGTAATTATTACCTAATTGTGTCTGAGCAAAAATTACACTGAGTGGGAAATGCAGATACTCATTTAACACTTTGGTGTGACCCAGTTCACTTAGTTCAGAGATGTTTTTAATTATAGATTACTTTTGTCCTATTTTGTTACAAATGAGAGCATCTTTCAATCTCGTTGTTTGGTTAGTGAAGTTAGCCTTTTTTTGTTTTTGCTGCTTCAGTGTTGAAAAAATGTAGGGAAGTGTTAAAAAAAACAAAACTCTTTTTGTGTTGCTCTAGCTGGATTCTGTAGGAAACTTCATTTGGAACCTAGTTAATGACCATTCCTGTTCTTCAAATGGAGACTAAAATAGCAAATATATAGTTATATGTTTGATAACTGAGGCCTTAGTAGACCAAATTCAAGAGAGTTTTCTGACTTAATATCAGTAGGAATTGCACAATAGGGCATGGATTTCCACACACACACCCCGTGAAGTTCTGGTGTGCTATGGTAGAAATAAAGTTTGTCTGTAGCACAAAAAATTCTTTTGGGGATTGTGAACTTGAGGGTGTGGTTTCAGGAGCAGCTCAATTCATCTGAGTGGAGGTTGCTGCTGAAAGCACAGTCTGAGCCTGTGCTTTCGTTTTCCTTCCCATGTTGGCACAAGTGTTCTTTGCAGCTATCCAGATCACCTTGTTGATCTGGCTGAGAATTCAACTTCAGGATGAGTTTTTAGGTGAATCAGCTCACTGAATGAGATGACTAGCAGTTCAAGGAACATGGTGAGAATATGTAGAAGGGGGGAATGCACCTTTCAAACTCATCAATTCTGATGTTATAGAACATAAAAATTAACATTATTTTTTTTCTGCAAATATATGGTTTTTTAATAGCTGTCTATAAGGCCATAGATGAGAATTAAAGACAAAAGGCATGGAACTGATTGTACATACAACAGAATTCTTTAGAAGAGCAACTCTGCTTTCTTGGAGTTCCTCCTTAAAACTCAGACTTGTGACTAAAGCTAATTCTGCTATACATAGGCAGCACGCAATTATAGTAGCTTTAGTTCTCTGGTATGTTGTTGACTTGTTAATGAGACAAAGGCAGATAAGGAATATTGTCAAAAATGCTAAAATATGAACATGGGTGGACACTAATTAAATATATGTAGGTTGTGATTCAAGTACATTTAGCAGCATGCTGATAGTGTTGAATAATGACTCCTGCACGGAGCTGCTACCGTAAAAAGGTACAAATTGACAGGCTTACCTAGAAAGAGTTAAGGAATCTTGTTCAGGATTTCTGCATTATCTGATTCATTAGTAATAAAATATTTATTCTGGAATGAAAAAAAAAAGCAGACAAGTACATTGCTTGCCCGATGGATTTTCTGCCTGCATGTGACCAGCCAGAATAAAAGGAAATAATAAAATTGTTTGACCTTCTGTATTTTAGGTAGGACTCTGCAGAAATTGGTCCATGTCACACTAGCAAATCCTGGTTTGGTACAGTTTGTGTTCCATTGTGCTTTCAAATGCACAGCGAGCCCCTGGGAAAGGGAGCAGACATGAACAAAGCCCAGTGAAAGTAAGACGTTGAAGAGAACATGGGCAGAGTAGTAGGTAGGCATCTCAGGTAAAAGTCAAAGATTGCTTAGGTGGGGCAAATGGTGTTGGAACCAGTGACCATGGCATTGTGTGGCCTAGAAGTCCAGGAGCTATAACTTAAGGTTGCCTTTTGCCCACAGTACAAATCTTGCTGTCTGTACAGGAGATCAAAATTAGCTTTAGAAGTTTAGGCTCCACAGGAAATTAACATTATATGTTTTATTAATACAGTAAAGGATTTAGCTGGTATGCTGTAGTTCCTCAGCAGCTAATGCCAATAGCCTTACTGAGACTGAGGGAAAAGAGAGAAGACAGCCTAGTTTACCTCGATCTGTAATTCACAAGGCATGAAGGAAGAAATAAATGTCCAAATAGCACTGAAACTGTGTTTTCTGCCTTGGAACAGCTCGCTCAACCAAATTTATGTGATCAATTCAAAGTATTCCAGTCCAGATATCTGGTAGTTAGGGCAATAACGTCAGAGTTAGGATGAGGTATTTCTGTTAAGCTAAATGCTGCTGAAACAATGTAGATGGTTGTGGAATGGATGTTGATAATATACTAATTAAAAGCATTGGATCCAGCACAATTTCAGGAAAAGCTGAAGAGCCTGTGCCATGGAAGTATTTATTCTCTGCTATTCTTAAAATCTAGTCTAGGATGTGTTTTTTAAGTAGTAATGTTTTTGAGTAGAGGACAGTAGAGAGAACCTTATGTTGCTTTTCTTAATGGATTGCAGGATGAGAAAGAAGTTCATTCATCACTTTGTTACTGAGTTCACCTGCAATGTATTTAAATATATTGTTCATTTTTTTCCCACTGAAGTACTGGATCAGGTAATACTAGAAAGGAGTTGGCCAATAGTGGAGGTGGCAGGTACAAGCAAAGGGATAGAAAAATTAACCAAAGCTGTAGAAAAATCCACTTCCAAAAAGTCAGATAGCCTGAGCGGTGCTATATGCACTGGGAGTCGTGTTCCAGAGACTGTGCTTTTTTCAACAGGTCTCGTGGTGGTGGCCTTGGTTCCCGCAAACAGAAAGAGCTGCCAACAGAACCCCCTTTCACAGCATATGTGGGAAACCTACCCTTCAACACTGTTCAAGGAGACATAGATGCCATCTTCAAGGATCTCAGTGTAAGGAGTGTACGACTAGTCAGAGACAAGGAAACAGACAAATTTAAAGGTGAGTGTTTGGAATTTTAGTTGTAGGAGAAAATGAGGAACTTCTAAGGTCACTTTAATCAGGAATTTCAGTCTCTACAGTGCAGTTAGCTTTTTGATCTGTGTTTTGTTTTTTATGTTGCCTTATGCAGGTTTCTCACTCACTAACAAAAACCCATTTCATTTGAATGAGATTCACTGTTACTTCCATCACCTTAAGATACAGACTAACCTGAGTGACAAGAGTCAATATTTGCCCTGCCATAAAAGGACTTTCTCAAACATTGTTCATCTTGTGTGAATTCTAACAAAGCTGAAGCGTCTGACCCACTTAAGATCCATGACCTTAAGTGTTGAGTACTTAAACAATCTTTCTTTAGTTCAGAAGGCTCCCATTTCTTTGGGTCTGTCTCTTTTTTTAGTAAACAAGGAGAGAAAGCAAGTAGATAAACTATTGAGACAATTGTTATAGAGGGTGCAAACCTGATTTCCATTGGAATTGGCCAGTGGAAAGGCAGTATATTTCTAAGTTAGTTTTAGGGGTGGAAAAAGGCTTAACTTGCGTAACAGAGGGTCTTAGAAAAAGAATGAATTTCACTAAATGATGACACAAAAAGACTGCTGGCCAAGTAGGTACTTCAACTGCTTGTTTAAAAATACTAGTAACCAAATGTCAATATTCATCTAAATAACTGTGTAAAGGCGTAGATCAAATTGATCTGCAGTGAGAAGCCTATAGTAAAGGGAATTCATCGGGTTCTTGGCATTCGCATAGTGCCCATACAGAGTTCTATTTCAGGATTTGTCCCCATCATTAATAGGCATAGGCAAATGCATTCATCGTTAATGATGTTTGGTTTCTGAGTTGCATGTCTTGCACTTTACCAAATCGTAGCTCATGTTTGAAAGAGAAGGGAAGCTATTAGCAGATATGCAGGAAGAGTAGCTTCTTACAAAAGCCTTTTAAAGGTGCTGGCATTAACTTCTGAGGTTCTTCTTACAGGATTTTGTTACGTAGAGTTCGATGAGGTGGAGTCACTCAAGGAAGCTCTTACGTATGATGGTGCAGTAAGTATGCTTGCAATTAATTTGTGAAATGAAAAGTCTCAACACGTCTCAAACTCCTTTGTTTGGAGTTGGTACATTCTGAAGAGATTCTCCCCTTTATTTAACAGCTTTTGGGTGATCGATCACTCCGAGTGGACATAGCAGAAGGCAGAAAACAGGATAAAGGTGGCTTTGGCTTCAGAAAAGGTGGCGGTCCTGATGACAGAGGTGACTTCCATTTTTCTGAATAGCTTCTTAAACATATAATGGTTGTAGTTATGACTTCTGGTGCTAACTAATGCTAAGACAGGGCATGCAAGTAAACACAAAGATTATGTAGGAATGAGAAATGTTATATGTATTTACCCATTTCTAACCTAGCTGCTGCCGCTCCTGAAATGTCTGGAATAGATGTGCTTTGTGTCCAAAAGCTGAACATGTTGTCACTCCTAGCCCAGGAAGTGAGACCAATACCCCTAGTAATGTACAGTGTCTTGCAGAGGACAATCATAAGCCCAACAGTCTGATCTGCTACTATTTTATTTTGTTGTAAGAAAAATGAGTAAGCTAAGTAAGCACAAAGTAGACAAGTACTTATTTTGGACTATCTCCAGTTTCACTGTAAAAACAGGCTTTGCTATAGTTGAAGCTTCATTGAACTAGATGCGCTACACGTTTCCATTGAATGTGTGTTAGAGAAACTTTTCTGACCACTTGTTCTTGATTAACTTAAACTGATGTTTTGTTCCTATGGAAAGGAACTTGGTAGTACCGAAACGAAAGGATTTTCAAGCAGCATGACTTTGGATATTGAAGGACTGAAACTTTGGTTTGGTATCCCCTTGATCAGCCTTTCCCACAGCTTTAGACCTGAACACAATTGTGGCTTTTTTCCTAGGAATGGCAGGAGGTTCCCGAGAATCCAGAGGAGGTGGATGGGATTCCAGAGATGACTTCAATTCTGGTATCAGTATTAACACTTATACAGATAGGCAGCCTAAAAAGCACAGAGTTGTTCTCATTTTCATGTCAGCTACATTTGTCCCCATTACTGTTTTGATTGAGTCTACTGTGTGCCAACTTTGGACATCCTGCAGCTGCAGTGGGATTCTTCAGGGGGAATCTTCCAGTGCCTTATAACAGAGGAAAGTCTCTTGATCGTAAATATTATGAAACAATCCTAAATGACAGAATGCTTGTTCAAATGTAGCCTGTGGCATCTAGGTTTTAAGCATTTCTCAAACATGAGGCCCAGTACATTTCTGAATAGTAGCAGAAACAGACAGATCATGTGGAAAAGCTGATACTGTATTCTTTCAGAGCAGAGGCTTTCACCCTCTTAAGGAGATGTGAAATCATTAGATGTGTATCCCTGAAGCAACTGACTTCTCCAAAGATGTATTAGTGTTCCAAAGCACTTTTAAATGCAGAATGTTCCTAAACTTCTAGACCTGTTACAGTAATTCAAGTTGCAGCAAATGACTGAGCTTGCTGAGTGGCAGGTAGTGATGGAGCCACTGGGTTTGCTCTTGACTTCCAGTCAGTTTCTAGCTATTGGAATCCAGGGTGATATTAACACAATTTCTTTTGTCCTCTGAAATCGTGGGTTTGGTCCATTTTCTGATGGGGAGATGTTGGCAAGTGCAACTTTGCAATGTCTGGTCTCTGCGTGAGTGGAATGGACAATGTAGAAGGAGCGGTACTGAAGTGTGCCCTGGGCACGAGCATGAAACTGAAGCATGGTGCTGGAGAGGCTTGCTACAGTGCTGCGCTTAACCTGCCTTTGTAGCTAAGCATTCTGGTGTCACAGCTTTATGTCTTTCTTGGCAGCTTCAAATGCAGATGCATTTCAGCTTGTTAGATGCTGGATGAGTGATTTGCAAGCCAAAAGTTTAGCATTTAAGTCTTAGTTGCTACAGAAGCTTTTCTTCTCAGGTTGTACAGCCCTGCTCTGGATTGAGTCTTTAAAGATGGTTGTTTGGCACTGAAGTGAAGGACAGTTCTGCAATGCTGCCAAATACTGAAGTGGGAAAGAAAATATCAGATGTGAACAAAACTTTCTCTTCCAGGTGGCTTCTAAAAAACTGAGTATATCCCTTCGGGGGTGCTGTTAGCCTAAGGTGTCCTTCTCCCATGGAGTGCAGATGATGGGGGCTTGGAGACATACTCAGGATAGTCATTGGTACAGAATGGAACTCTGGCCAGTGACAGAGTCCTTGATGTTTTTTTTGGTACATAAATGGAAGAAATGCTGAAGAACTGAAGAAAAAGTATTTCATTTACAGTGTGAACTGTTTGCTTATAGTACAACTAAAAAGCCTTTGGGTTTTGCTGTGTTTTTTCAAAGCCTTTGTTTTGTAAGGACTATATATTTCACTACTGCCTAGCTATCTTCCCATTTGCTCTCTCTTGCAGATTTCATGCTAAGGCTGTAGCCAGTGTGACCTTCTGGCTACAGCAGTACTCTGGGTACTTGTCTTGTTGTCTCTGAATTCAGCTAGTGGTGTTAGCAGTCTGAAGCTGCAGCTGAAGCTCATATTTTAAGCTGCCTTGATGACCCACTCTCCAACACTGCAATAAGCCTCTAGGTGGATAAAAGTGTTTCTGAACTTGGCATAGTATACTTGAATCATATGGATTCCATTTGAAACCTTCTAGAACGTGTTAAGAGATCTGTGAAGCAATCTGTCTGTGGACAAAGGCTCTCAGTGCATCATCTTGGACTGACAGCAGTGACTTGCAAGGTTTCCCAGTCACCCAGATAAAAATCTAGATTAAAAGTATTGCAAAATGTGCTCTTTAAATTTACTGTCTTCCGTCTTCAGGATTCAAAGATGATGACTTCTTGGGAGGCCGGGGTAGAGGAACCCGTCCTGGAGACCGGCGACCACCAGGTGCCTCAATGGGAAGTGGTGGCACTGGTCGCTTCAGAGATGGGCCTCCCCTTCGTGGATCTTCCATGGACTTCAGAGAGCCAACAGAAGGTAAACTCTGTATCTTCTGAGACTGCTGCTTTCTTTGTCAGGTTGAAGCTACTAGCCTTGACAGACAGACCTTAACACCTTAAATTTTTTTTCTTTCAGAGGAAAGAGCACAGCGGCCCCGACTTCAGCTCAAACCTCGAACAGTTGCTACTCCCCTCAATCAAGTAGCCAACCCAAACTCTGCTATCTTCGGTGGAGCCAAGCCCCGAGAGGAAGTAGTAAAAGAGCACGACTGAATTTGGGGTTGAGAGGGAATGGGGAGGCGGGAGAAAAAGCAAGACAGTACAGAGTGACTAGCTCTGCTGGAATGTCAACCCTGCAGTTTACCATTCCTGCCATCTGGCATTTGTCCTCTTTGAAACCGAAAACACAGAGCTTGTGAATGCATGTCAGCTGTTAACAAGTGGTTTTTAGTACGTTCTTGGCTTTGCTGTATCTAGTGCCTGCTTTGTGCTGAGTTTCCCTCTTCTGTTTCCTTCCGAGCAGCACAGTTGCCAGTAGATAAGACAGTGTAGCTGCTTCCACATGTGTGGAGGTCTCTGGACAAAGGTGCTGCTTCAACTTCTTCCTTTCTGGGTTTGTTTTACTTTAGAAGCGCAGGTTAGACTTAGTTACTGCCCTGTATTGTTTCCTTTGACTTCCTCAGTGCTCCTCTTCTGACCTGCATGTCTTGTTCTGTATTGCTGTGGCTCTGAAGAGGAAAACTGGAGAGTCCAGATGAGTTGAACAGAAAAATTTACAGTTCTAACCAAGTAGTGAAATACCATTTATGACAATTGATCATAGTTACTATATACAGCAGAGCCCCTTATAAAACGAAGGGGGACAGCTGCCCTTTCACACAGGTTACCAGGAAATGTCAATTTAATAGATGCAAGCAAAATGGGCTGACAAGAAGCCTGGTGAATAGGTGGTGGAATCAGTATGCATAAAGCATCTGCCAGCAGACTTGTGCTGGTAGCTGTCTGTTGACTTCAAAATGGTATGATACTACACCTCTGAGCTCAAGGTTAGTGCTGCAAAAATGTGCCTGTTTGAGCACAACTGCTCACTGGCTCTTTCTGCTTACTTTTTTTTTTGGGTTTTACATGTTTGGTAAATTTTTAAATGAAGTTTCTACAAATAAAATTGACTTTTTTATTTTTGTTCAAGGAGCGTATACTTTGCCATGCAGTATGTAATCGCCATTATCCCCTGTATTTCTTTGCCCAGTGGTGTACAGTTTTAAGACCTCTGCTTTCAGAATACCTTGAAAATGGGCAGATTAGAAATTGTTCTGCTATAGATTCTCTTGATAGGGAAGTTTGGGTGAAAAGCATCTCTAATTGCTGCATCTCTCTTCACTTGAAATGTTTCCTGCCAGTGCTATGTGGGAGGAGGGAGGGGAGGCTGGAGCAAAAGGAGATGGTTGATCTCTAAAAACAAAACCCGGATCTATAATGCTAAAGTGTAGATGTGTCCAACGCATGAGAAACTTGGGCCCCTAATGAGAGTGCTGACAGCTTTCAGATAAACCTGCCAGCACACCAGCGTGCTTGCAAGAGGAGGCTGGAAGCATGGCTGCTTCACTACCAGCAGCATCACTGCTGGTAGTGAGTGTCTTCCCTAAAGTTACCTGCGTAATGTCAGAGTCCCAGCAATTTACAGAACTACTCTTTCCTTCCTTCTGCCTCTCACTTAATCTGCTTCTGAGATAAGAACCATTTGTCTAACACTAATACTTAATTTAAGACAGACATGCATTTGTGTGGTTGTATTCCAAACCAATAATTGACCTATTTACATCTTCAATGTGGAAAAGATTTTAAGAACAAATTCCCATATAAAAACTCACCTCTAGTCAAGACAGTTGACTTTTAAATGTAAAAATGAACACGAAAAAAAGGAACAGAATTCCAAACACTTAACACATTCTGCTTCATAACAAAATAAATTTATGGATATGGTATTTTGTGAATGATCTTTTAAATAAAAGAAAACATTAAGTAATATTTAACATTGGTCTTTATTTGAGTCTGCTATAGCATGTTCCTCCCTTCAGTTTTCAAATGTTAATTTGGAAATTTGCTCCCCCATATTTTATGGGGAAGCAGTACCAGACCTGTTCTTATACAAATAAGGGGGGGAAGAAAAGATAAAGGGGCGAAATTGAATTAAACAAGTGCTGGAGCATGCAGGACACAGCAAAGTGAAAGTTGTGTACAAGTGGAAGTGAGACCAAGTTCTTTGTTCTGTGGCTTCAGTATAACTTCAGTTACAGTGCCAAGGCTGCCAGGTAGAATTTGGAAGCGCTACAGCTTGCAGCTCCTGCAGCTTGGTGTGCTGTTTCCCACAAACTGGTTCTGCTGTCCTCCGACCAGAATCCCCCACCCGATACAGGGCCAAATGCATGTCATTCAGCCTGAGGAGCGATCGGTTTAATCTGGAGCCTTTGTGGCAAGGCGAAGTAAATAGAGCCATGTGCTACTGTCTTGCAGAGTTTCTCCCAGCTTTTTCAGCTGCCCTGTTTCTCACTAGGCATAACTTAGTGAGGCTGTTGCCCTGTGTCTTTGAAGAGCATGTGTACTGCAGGGTAAGGTAAAAGAGGGAGAGCTGTGTTTTTATTGAGGAAATGAGCTCTGACCTTCCTGCTGGTTTTACTGCTTTCCATAGCATGAAAGGATGGGAAGTGTTCCTACTCATTCCACTCTCTTCAGGCCAGCTCTTGAGACAGCTTGAGTAAAGACCCCAAATGCTGCTCTGGAGCCGCTTGCTGAAGCAGCATCTGTGCTAGCACCTACATGAGTAACGACCTGAGCTCATCTGCAGGAGTCAGGCTAGCTGGGTGCAGTGGTGTCCTTCAGCTGCTGCTGCAGGGCTTGCTCATAGCTGGTCTTGCAAACCTCCTGACGGTGGAAGCAGTAATTTCATCACTCTGCGTGGAGGAAAGTATCACTGATCTGTGAGAAAGGTAGACAGGAGGGAAATGGCTCATCTTAGTCCTATAAATATTTTTCTGTATCTGCTAATATGTGTTTGGTCAAGAGTTTCCCACTAGTGAATGCAGCCTAATCCCAATGTCATTTAATATATTTTTTTTTAGTAGTTTTTTGTATGCAAACATTAACGCATTGCATTCTGCATTATGCTTCCAGTATGGCTTAGGGTCAGACTCCTCTGCTCCTTTTTCTTTTCCCCCCTTCAAAAATTATAGTTTCCTGTATAGAAGGGTATCAGACTAGCTTGTGTCAACCGTTGACAAAACTATATTTAATATATGGATGTGGCATTTAAGTTTTGTAGGAGGAAGCAAGATTATTTTTTTCCCCATCCCACCAGCAAAAAGCAGTTAGGGTTTAATCTGCAATGCTTAATTTTACCTGCAGCTTAAAGCTAAGCCTGGCAAGGCAAAGCCTAGAGCGAGGAGGTTACCAGCAGTGCTCACAAATGGCTAATTCACTTTGTGGCTATTCATACTCTCACCAAGTTATTTCTAGTAGCTGTGCGGAGCTTTCTTCAAACTTGAACTTAAAAAATAAACAAAGCTGAAGTCAGAAACGCAGCAGACAGTTTTTGGAACAGGAATTGAATTAAGGCATGGCGCTACTTTGCTAGTGTAGTGCTTTGTGGTGTTCCTGCAGCTGGGCTGCAGGCGGGGAAGGCTGGTGTGGTGTCTCTGGAAGAGCTGCGGGGCAATGCAGAAGTAAGCAGCATGCAGCCAACGCGCTGCCAAACTGCGCTGTCAGCCACCAAAGATTAAACCCCGCTGAGCTCCCAAGCCCAGGAGCGGTCGTGGGACAGCTAATCCCAGTCCTAACGGCAGCAGCCCAGTGCTGGCACGGGTGTGTTGCCAACTCGCTGGACCGTGCAAGTTTGTAACGGCGTCTGAGGGGGCTCTTTGCGCTTGTGGTCACGAACATTGTCCTGATGCCTGAAGAAGGAGGTGGAGGAGTGGTCACTTCCTCAAATGATGGGCTGCTGGTGGAGTCAAGTTAAAGCTGTGCCCTCGAGGGTGGCTTACTTGCCTTCCGAAGGTAGCGACAAGATGTTAAGCTACTACTGAAATGCGCTGGCACTACTAAAAGAGTCTCCAATGCTGACCATGAATTCCTGAAGTTCCACTAGGTGTCCCAGAGCTGGTTGCGCTAGAGAGTGATTGTGGCCAAGACTTGCTGCCCCAGGGCAGCTTTGGCTGACGCTGACATTTTTCAACTTGTCTTACGAATTCTCTTACAGTTTCAATCCTGATTTAGCACGTAGTATAGTAGGAGCATTTGCTACATGTAGTACTAGCTGCTGACTTGTCTTCAGATCGTGAGGATTTTAGAGCAAATCCTGTGATACTGCAACCCCTCCTTTTTGTGGAAAGGATTTAAGAATAAAGCCGGCACATTTTGAAATGCATGTGCGACCCCTTCATCAGAGCACTCGCGTGTAGCAACTTCCAGAGCCACCCTTGTCCCGCTGACTGCTTTGAACAGAGCTGTTCGGGGGGCTGTTTGCCCGGAATCCCCCCGTTCGCCTGGAGCGTGTCGGACAAAGGCTGCGTGTGTCAAGTTTGCTCCAGGCAGTGCGATTTGAAGCCAGGCATAGATCACTGGTTTTCTACACCGACCTCCTTCCTTCTCGGTGTGTGGAAGTACGTCTCATGATTATTCACGCTGGTTTACAGCAACAACGTGGTCGATAAGCTGTTAACTGTGGATGAAATCTTTAAATTCATGTTAAGTGTATGTTTTACATTTGGAGGGTTTCAGTATTTTGCTACCAGACGAGAGCGAAGGCTCTGAAGGAGTGGGGCTGGCCACGTATCCTGGTGTATTCTAGCGCAGAATCGGTTCCCTTTGTCGTTCTCAAGGGAGCTTCTCTGGGCTGGAGTACTGGGATGCAATTTTGTAGGTGATGCTTGTCTTAAATTTTTAGAAAGGGGAGTTTCTGTGGCTGAAGAGGAATTTTGATTTCCAGCTGAGATTGGAATTTTCTAATCTGGTAGCTGAATCCAATACTCTCAAATACCACTTACCCCACTGCAGGATTTTAAGGAATCACGTATGTTTGCAGTGGCAGAGGGCCATCTTTTACTGGGTCCGTACATTTTATCTGTATCGCCTGCAGTTCATTATTACTTGTGATACCACTCACTACATCGGTATTAAACCAAACTGATCAGAAGCATTTAAAATGGCATCATCATATTCTTTGACCCTGCTTTCTGCAATGATTTAACCCTTCAGTGCCAGACACTTGACCCTCAAGCCTGACGTGTGTCAGTAGTAGCAATATCCCGATGACACTATGTTCTGGACTAACTGGAGAAATACACTACCAAAGCCGTAGGTGTACAGCTTGCAGCCATCCTGCGCATTAGGGATTGTGAGGGAGCTGTGCTGGCTCCTCCCCGTGTCTCCAACCGAAGCTGAGGTGGGCACAAGGGACGGGAGAGCGGGTTCTGGTTGCAGATGCAGTGTCGCTGTTACTACGTCTAAGATCACATTCCTCGTCTCACTGTAGCTTGTCTGGGTGACTAAATCGGAAGCATTTCATGGTTTCCTTTTCCATAGCTGCAGCGACTCCGTTACGTGACGTTGCCTGCTCAACGGCGGGTTCATTTTAACAGCGACTTTCCCTCATTTCTGTCCCCTTTGCAGCAAAGCGCGTCCAAGGGCTTTAAGGACTTTCAGTGCTGTTGTAGAAACAACCTGCTTACCTGTAAGCTCTCGAGTTCTTGTGTGAAGCTCCAGAGCATCCCAGGGTTGATGTTTTGGGTACGTTACTGCCGGGAACGCTGCCACCACCTTTCCACCCAGTAGGTTCCAGCCAGGTTAGTGTTCCCCATGGTAGGGATTTGCTTCCTACTATGAGATTGTTTTGTTCATGTCACCGTGCTCCCAAGATCTGCCTCTTTTCTTTTAAATAAACCAAAAAATCACTAAGTACCTCTACAACCCCCTGCAAAATCTGTACTGTAATGAATCTGTATAATTTGTATTGCTGTATAAAAATTTCAAATAAAAGCATTCAAACCTTCTAGGTTTGTGTGTTCAAATTTAAGAAGTATGGTGTCTACAAGGAGGAACTAAGCAGAATAAGATCGGGAGGATGCTTTATAGCACCGTAGGGATGTACAGGATTAGTCTTTGCAAACCTTACTTGGCCGAATTTTTGTGAAGCACCCAGAAATCCCAGCTGTGAGCTGACTTTCCACTGGGTGGTAGCAGCATGTATCTTCAGCGGCAACGGAGCCGCTTTCGGTTTGAGCTTGGTGAGATCAGATTTGCAGCGGGGCGTGCAGCTGGGGCAGGGGAGGAGGTGGCACTTCCCCTTTAGCTGGGGAAACGCTCATGCAACTACAGCCAAGAGGAAAGCCGTTTCTTGGTCTATACAGAAATGCACATGCGCTAGTTTAGCAGGACAGAAAATTTCCTCCAAGACGTGACTTTCATTAAAACTGCCATGGGAATTTGGCAAAATAAATAATTAGTGGTTGGGATGAGATGTGTGCTTATTCTGGTCCCAAAGCGAGGGGGATTTGAATGCTGGTCTGCTGCAAAGTAGGCAACACTTAGCTCACACATTTCATGAGCTCTGGGAGAAAGAACATGCTGGAGCTCCGAAACCTTTCCTCAAAACTTTCAGCTTTGGGTGTGTTTCTGCAGAAAGGTCGGGTTTAGGTGATGCATTGATCTCTAATCCTCGTTTCACTGAGAATTTCTGATCGGCATTAGTTGTAACACCTGGCTCAAGCAAAACCAGCTGGTCTTTGAGCAGACCCCACCTTTACCTGAAAGGATGTAAACCAGCCCCCAGGGGCTTTGCTCTCCCAGCCCCAGCAGGTAAGCTGGGCAGGGTGGAAGATGGGTTCTCGCAGCCCCTCTGGGCCTCATGGAGATCTTTCTATAGCTGGTTAGCTATGTATCAAAAGGTGGAGAAAACAAAAAAGAGAGTTTGGTTAGCTGATAAAACTGAGTATATGTTATGTGTTTTTTATAGGGGGGAAAATGAAACCAAGCTGAAGAGGGTAAGCTTTGAAAAGGACATGGAAAAGTGACATTGTAATGTGGCATTTTATATGGCTTATTGCAGTAGATCAAAGCATGATGCTCCTCTGTCTTTGATCCTTTATCAAACCAGAAATGGTTTCCAGCAGCGGGTCTAGATGAGGCACAGGGGTTGTAGGAGGGAGCAGGTAGATGCAGGGTAGAGCCTGGTATCCCAAGCTGGGCTTGATGTTAGAGGGGTTGGTGTCTGCGCGTCGGAGGGGGACTTGGTCTGGCCTCACAAAGAGCAGAACTTGTGGCTGTGTTGGTAGGTGCTTGGAGTGAGGGCTCTCATCCTAAACCCCTACACCAAGCCCTTCTCATGAGACATACGAAGAAGAGAGCCAATGTCTATGCAGAGGTGCGTGTTGCTGCAGTCATTACCATCTAATCACAGCTGGGAAATGAAGTTGCCCTCTCGAAAGGACTGATGTCTTCCAAGGGCATTGCTCTAACCAAGAGCTGTTGGAACGTGCCGGGGATGACCCTGCTGCTTTGCACCTCGGGCGCGGCAGCAGCTTCTACCTGCTCCGGAGAGGCTGAGCGGTTGCGTGTGTCAGCCCGGAGCGGTGTCATCGTCAGGAGACGATGAGGGGACTGACACGAGGTGCCGTTGCTGCAGCCCGTGCCAACTGCGGGAACGTCCACACCGTGGCAGTGAGTCATCTCTGAAGCTGTGAGACCCATCGGGGAACCCATATGCAAGTACATGGTACCTTTTTAGAATCAGCTGGTCCTAATAAAATAGACTTCTGGTATGAAAGAGACAAACCATAATTGTCTCCAGCATATGCAGAGCAACAGTTTTGCTATAAATAGCTTTTTTGTAAAACTTCAGTTACCGGCTTATGTTTAAATAAGTTAAAAAATGCTAGAAGGACCCTAATACTAAATACTTCACAGCTAAGACCTTTGCTAGAAATGCCATTTTTGCAGCAACTGTTTTAGCAGTCAGAAATGCATTTCACATTACATAATATCCTTTATACAGAGGCCAGCCAGAAACCATGCAAGTAATTGAAAGCTGGGTCTTGCTCGTCTAATCTTTGGTTCAGATGACAGGTACTGGATTCAGGACAGGCTTCTGCACCCAGATTTCGTGTGGGAATGGCTCCGAAAGGTCCGTGAAAGCAATGATTTTTGCACCTCAGGTTAGAACTGGAAGAGAGAAAGTCTAAATGTAGTTGTACACAGTGGTTAACTATCTTAATCAAAGCAACGCTTCCTCTGAAAGCTTGATAGCAAAGAGTTGCAAAAGTTGTAGGCAGTCGGCTAGTTTATTGTTTTTCTGGTAGAAGAGCCGCCTTCGATCAGAGGGAGGGAGGGATGTAGGTAGCTGGTTGTGGCAACTTGAGAGTGCCCAAATTTAAATATAACGAAATTTCCTTTTACTGAATAATTTACATGGCTGTACGTAGGAGAGGGGTTGCAGAGCCTTCGTGAGAGGCAGCACGTTTGTGGTTGTGAAGCGTGTGCCCGGCTGTCCGCTGCACGCCGGTAGCGGCAGCCACACAGGGCTGTTACGTGCACGTGGAGACTTTCCTGTTCCTAGAGCAGGACACGTATTTCATGTACTGTAATGGGCTCCAAGCTGGTACATAAATTCCCCATTATTCGTAAACCCTCTTTATTCAAGCGCAAAAAAAATTAAGGAACTACCATTTATTTTTTTTAAGAGTACAGTGAAATTGTGTCTGATGTCTGCAAACCGCCAATGCTGACGCATAAGAAATAGTTTTATTCTTACAGCCCTGGGCAGGAGCTCTGGGTTTGGCCGTTAGCAATGGTGACCTCAGGCTATTTGCTGCCTTCAAGACTTGATATCATCTTTTCTGTAAAAGCTAAGAGAGGACTTGCAGTTTGCTTTATCTGCTATGAGTTTTTCCAGGCAGCATCTGCCGTTTCCAGCGTGCGGCGTTAAATCCTGCAAAGGCGCTTTGCTAAAAGGAAACTTGAACTTTTTTTG
>NW_010523468.1:292-4431 GCF_000687285.1 Phaethon lepturus | reverse complement strand
GACGAGCCGCGGCAGAGCGGTCCCCGGCGCCGGCGGCTGCGGGCGTGAGGTGCCGCAGGAGATGGGACAGATGGGGGAGAGCGGCTGAGGCTGCGGGTAAGATGGGAGAGGGAGGGATGGGGAGAGAAGGTGTCTGGGGGTACATGGGGTTTGCGACAAGGCTTTGGGGGCGGGTGGGGTGTCCCACTGATTTCGGTGAGCTCAGAGATCCTAGGCTAGACCTCGGTGACCCTTTTACAGAGGGTTCGAGGTCATCCCTGTAAAACCCCTTGGAAAAGCGACGTGCTGGATGTTGCTCCCCACTGCAGCTCGTGGCCATCACCTGACAAGCTTCAAGGTACGAAAATTACCAAATAGCTCTTCTCAGTAGCATTTATACCCCTCTGGACCCAAGATGAGTCTGTCCCATACAACCTGGATCTCCTGTTTTACACTACTCTTCTTTACAACTCCTCACTCCATCTGCTGATGGCAGCACAGCTGTTTTTTTAATTACGTTATTTCTGCATTCACATCTACTAAAATATTCTGGAAGATTCAGGCTGAGCTGAGCTGCCCTCATCCCAGACCTGTTTGGACCTGCTTCTGGCTCCTGCCTCTCTTTTTGGGACCGCTGCAGCCCACGATGTTTCCCCCTCCAAAGCCCAATCCTATGAAATAGCTGACTTGAACGACACTTTCTGCGTTTTCCATCGGTTTCAGGGCTGACTGGCATCATGTATATGAACGTATTTCATTTACTGCATACAAGGGCTTGAAATTGCTAATCCTAGATGGAAATATCTTTGTCTTTGCATCAGTTTTCTCTTGCGATCAGTGTTCAGTGTAATATGGGCCATGAGGTAGCCACTTCAGCAAAATACGGGATAATCTTATGGGATATTGGCTGATTTTCATTGCCCTGGGCTCCATAGGAGTACTTGTTTACATACATACGGGTTGCCTATATCTGTAAAGCCTAATCTGGCATCCCCCTGGACTCCGCAGCGGTGGCAGAGGATGCTGCACGGTTTTGATGCTGCCTGAAACAGGGGGAAGTTAAGGACAAATACAAGATATTTCTGTGAATTACCTCCTTATGCTGGCACGCTTGTTGTGATCAGGATTTTGCACTGTATTTTCCACCTGAGGTTTTTTTAAAGCATTTTACAAAGTAATAATCTATGTGAAAGTTGATTTATCAACGCCAATTTTCCCTCTTGTCCTATGTTTTACCAAAATGCATCTACTACTCCCCTGGTACAAAATAGAGCACGGTTTGCTTGAATAGCTGTACAAAACCAGACCTTACCTATAAGGCATCAGCTTTCCTAAGAAAACTTACACTGGCATGAAGTCTGGTAGAAATGGGGTGTGCAGACCTCTGGAAAGGAGCTTTTTTAGGGGGGTCAACGCTGGGCATGGAAGTGGAAGAGCTTCCTTGGTCTGAGACTTGAATTTCTAAATGGATGGGACTTTCTGCGGCAATCTGTGCAACGCAGACAAACAGAAAGTAGTGTTTCTTTTCTTAGAAATGTTAGAGACATTGAGTCAAGCTGAATTTCGCATCTGTTCAACAAGTCCATGTGCTAAATTTCATATGGTGAGGTTTTAAATTAACTCTCCGCTTTATATTTCTTGCCGGTGACTCATCCAATCAGTCTGAATTAGTCTTAATTTATTGCAAACTGGTGCAGACCACAAAAGTTTCTGGAGGGGAGAGAAGATGACTGTGTTATATTCACCTTTGGGGCTTTTTTTTTTTTTTACAAATATGTTGAATAGATGATATAAACCTGCAATTTTGGTCTTTATCTTGCGATGTGAAGTTAGGGAGTAGGCTTGATGTCTGCAGAGGGCTAAAATGACTTCATCAGAAATGATCTCAGAGAAAACCAGCCATTTTTGCCAATGCCACATCAACACATTCCTCACTTTACTGATTTTTCAGCAAAAAAAGTTTAAGTATGTTTTAAGTACTCTTACAGGGTTTTTAAGTGAGCTTTTTCCCTCTTTGCTGCCGTTGGAAAGTTCTTCCAGACTTTCCGTCCATTAGGAATTTTATTTCTAGCCTGTGCATATCCATCTTATACCCGCTCGTTTCATAAGCCAGTATTATCTTATTTAAACTTAAACAGCTTTTCTCACTTTGATGTTTCTCTCTCGGACAGAATGGCGGTGAATGCCCGTGTACTCTCACTCTCTGCTTTAGTAGAGTTAAAAGCAAGAGACCTTCCAGTCTCCCCGGCTAAGAGAAACTCCCCTTCTCATGGCTGTTTATAGTGAGCCCCGTTACTGGGTTTAATCCTTAATTTAGGACTAGAAACCTTCCGTGCCAGTAGCCGGGCTGACAAGACCTAGCATGTGCAGGCTGGGTGATCTTTTGCAAGTTTGGTGATTCTTCCCATTTAAAAAAAAAAAAAGTTTGTCTCTCTGACTTGCTAAAAATATCCGAGGCCATGAAAAGAGCAGCCGCTGCTGGGGAAGGCACACTTCCCCCTTGCAGGAGAGGTGCCGTGCTGCAGAGATCGCGGCTGTATCCGGCCTCCAGCACGTTCCTCTCCCTGGAGTCGCTTACCCGGAGCGGCTGCTGCCGGGGGATTTTGCGGGGCCGTGGAGCTCGGGCAGCGCTCGCAGCCGGAGGCACGTGCCGTGGCCGCACCAGCTTCCTTGTGCAAGGAGAAACTTCTGCCAGCGCAGAAAGAGGAAAAAAAAAACTCAAAAAAAAAAAAAACCAAATAAAAGGAGAACAGAGAAGTGTATAAAGAGAAGAGGGCATTTTGCCGTGCTCTGAATTTCACTCCTAAAGAGCTGAAACTAGATGGGAACCTGTTTTCTCCTTGTGTTTGAATTCGGCATCTTGAAAACAAGGCTGGCAGCAAGTCGTCAACTCCGTACGTCCTTCTGATACGCTCGGGCCTTATCACAGTCCTCAGTTGCTTGAGCCTTTTTATTCTCCTCTCCCGTCTCCCCAAGGCAAAAGCAGGGAAATCATGTTCAGCCTTCCAAATATTTTATTTATAGCCCATCAGCTGTGAGTAAGTGCCTCCAGCCTTCTGCTTGTCATAAGTCTGTTCATCACCTTCCTCCATCGGCTCCTTGCGAGAGGAGGTTTTACACCGAAAGAAAGGATTTCCACGGGCTTGGGTGCTTGGCGAACACCAGTGACCCCGGGGCTGGCGTTGTGCTTGTGAGTGGGTGCCGGTGCGAGCTGTCACTGGGGGATGGACGTGTGGTGCCCTGCTCGGCAGCCCTTGCAAAGAGCCACCTTTCGCGTTCCTGTCGAGTGAGGGGCTCGGGAGCAGCTTGCGTTTGCTGCGTTACTGCCCTGCTGAAGAAATAAAACCGGCTCTAGAAAGGAGATGGTGGCCTGTCCTACAACGGTATAAACTAGGTCAGTGTTGTCAGGCACCTTCAGCTCTGCCTTGCCTTCATTTTTAAAAAAACAGAAGACCCCTCAAAAAAAAAAAAGAGCAAAAGGAGGGAAAAAAAAAAACCCACCATGACCAAAACCCCCCAACAAACAAACCAGCAATGCTATAGCCCTTCGTATAATGAATTTCAGCCACCATCATTGGGCCAGTTTCCCTCAGCTGCCTCTTGTAGATGCTTTGGAGATGATCTGCAGCTCATAATTTCCATGGGGGGTGTTGAGCCAAGGGAAAATGATGTGAGAAACCACATGGTTTTGACCAGGCTCCATCCCTGATGTCCCTGCTGCAGCTGGGAGTGCTGGTGCTGCACCTCTGGGGTGGCTCCATGGGGGTCTGGGCATGTCGTTAATCTAAAACGACTCGCGCCAGCTTCTTCAGAAAGTGCTGCAAGAAATTTTGCAGGGAAAGGTCCCCAAGGGGTCTATAAAGAGCAAAGCCAGGAGAGGGAGAGTGCCGGGAGCTGCCACGTCCTTGTGAGCCCAGGCAGTCCTCGAGGGGAGCAGAAATAAACCCGGTTTGCTCACAAGCAGAGGATGGCCTCAAAGCCAAGTCGTCACCCCGCTAGCTGTAGGGTCGCTTTTGGGCGAGCGAGGGGCTCTCTGGAGCAGAAGTGGGGGACCGTGTCTTGCCTCTCTTTCCCCTGCCCTAAGCTGATTTACACCACGACCATTCATCCCGTGCCCTGGCAATGGGGATGCTGGTGTAGCACCGGGACTCCAACGCCAA
>NW_010523468.1:0-207 GCF_000687285.1 Phaethon lepturus | reverse complement strand
CCTTCGGGTTTTCTCCCGTGGGAAGGGGGTGTCGATGTGGCTTGCAATTTGGGCAGGAAATGTTATTTATTCCACTTTACACAAGTGGAAGCAGAAGGTGCTGAGCAGGGCAGAATCAAGCTGCTGTCTTCTATCATCTGTTATCGATTTTTTTTTTTAAGTATTTTAATTTTTTAAATTTTTTTGAATTTTTAAATTATTTTAATG